>NW_022631041.1:1407139-1670533 GCF_010015895.1 Lontra canadensis
GAAAAGAAAAGAAAAGAAAAGAAAAGAAAAGAAAAGAAAAGAAAAGACAAGACAAGACAAGACAAGACAAGACAAGACAAGAAAACCCAATCCAAGCCACTTCAGGTAAATTTCTGTTACTTGCAGCCGAGGGCAATCCAGTTTCGGTCTGTCTTCCCTCAGCATGTCACTCTTACCAAAAGATGGAGGGATGTGCTACAGATGTCACAAGGTGAAATGATATGTGCAAACTAAGAGTGCCTCTCTTCTTGGGTCTGTCTTTGCAAAGGGAATTCTTATGCATCCTCCAGCATGTGTTTGGCCACATCTCGTGAGTCAGGACTACATCATCTGTTTACCCCTAAACTCAAGTGGCCAGGAAAAATGGTATTTCAATGATTTACTCCTGAATCGGGATCACTTTCCTGAAGCACTAACAGCTCTTGAAAAACACAGAAAAGAGGGGCACCTGGGTGGCTCAGTGGGTTAAGCCTCTGCCTTCAGCTCAGGTCATGATCTCAAGGTCCTGGGATCGAGCCCCGCATCGGGCTCTCTGCTCAGCAGGGAGCCTGCTTCCCCCTCTCCCTCTGTACCTGCCTCTCTGTCTACTTGTGATCTCTGTCTGTCAAATCAATAAATAAAATCTTAAAAAAAAAAAAAAAAAACATAGAAAAGAAATGCCAAGTTTAAAAAGTATGTTGTAACTCTCATGGGTGGCTCAGTCGGTTTAAGCGTCTGACTCTTGGTTTCAGCTCAGGTCTTGATCTCAGGGTTGTGAGAGGGAGCCCCATGTTGGGTTGCATGCTCAGTGTGCTGTCTGCTTGCGATTCTCTCTTCCTCTCCTTCTGCTCCTCCCACTCATGTGCTCTCTCTCTCTCTCTAAAATAAATAAATCTTAAAAACAAAACAAAACAAAAAACTCGTATGTTGCTACCGGGAGGGTATACTGGCATACACAGCCACATGAGAAGGCAACTTGGAAGTACTAACATTGTAAATGCACATACTCTATGCCTAAAATATTCTGCCTCTATCCTAGGGAAACACTACAACATATATAAAAGAAGACAGACACAAGAACTGCACCATTGTCTATAATACCCCCCCCAAACAATGTCCAGAACAAAAACATTAGCGACAATCTAAATGCCCAACCACAGAGGAATAACTACAATTAAGGCGTAGCTCTAACACAACTACTCCACAGCTGTAAAAAAGAATGAGACAAGCATAAACGTACTGGTACTGGTATGTAATGACCTTTAAGATACATTGTTTTGTTAAAAACAAAGTTGGACAGGTGAACGGTATAATCCTACAGGCAGGTTTAAGGATAATTTGCATGGGCAAATACAAATGCATAGGAAAAACTCTGGACTGATGTATGACAGAGTGAGACTATGGCTCACCTCTGAGGAGGGGACTAAGAAGTGGGTAGGGTGGACAAGGAGAATTACACTGTTTGAAGATTTTACTATGAGAAAGCCCCCATATACAAAAAATAGAGTTAAATTGACATGATAGTCTTTCGACCATCTCCCTTTTTAATTAATCTGAACAGTAACATTTATCTTTTACTTGTGGGCTTTAAATATATCTCCCGTGTACTAAATGAGCTGGTTTGCAGAATTTAAAAGAGCAGTAAACAAATTATATATATTTAAAAAATGAAATTCCCTTGCTGATCTATGCATTTACAAGCCACTTGACTGAGGGGGAAAAAATCTTTTTTTAAAAGAGAAGGGATTGGAGATACCACTTTCGGTTTCAGCCAGACGACAAAGTATTCGTGCCTCCATAGTGAGCCACCCTTAATAGTATTTGCACTGGCTCTCTATTGAGACCTAATGGAATTAGAAGATTTTAAGCAAATCCTGAGAAACCACCAGACCAGGCCTTTTTTTCATGGAAAGTTTACAGATTCCAGAGGTGAAGTAAGGCCACTGAGAACAGGTATGGAAAGCTGCTTAAATGCTGGCTGGTATTGTGCTTTTACCAAAACGCAGGCCAAAATATTGGCTATTAGTAAAACGGACTATCCCAAAGCTCGAGCCCAAGTTTTAAGTGGTTGTTTCCATGCTGGGAAATCTTCCCGTATTTCTGACTGAGGTAAGCTTTGAGATGATGACATCTGGCCTCTTGCCCTTCCTAAAATTCAGAATCCCTTACTGTAGGCTCATCCCTCTAATGATGGCCCCTACAGATGGGAAACACTGTGCCTGGGTCCAAGACCCCGGGCCAAGTTTCCCCTGCTGACAAATTCAGGCAAAGGCTCTTTTTCCATTTCATCAACACTCAGCATGGGAATGGAATGCCAATAAAACAGAGGAAGTACGCAGGCCTAAGAATTCGATTAGAAGGCGAATAAGTACAGAAAGTAGAGAGCTGGACCCTGGAAATTTCCCCAAAGGCACGCCACTTGCCTGCTCACCACCCCAGGTGGAGGACCGGGCTGCCCTGAGTCCTGGCTTCAGTGCTGGGTGCTCATGGGACTGCCAGATGGCTACTGCAAAGCACTCTGGAACTTATGGGCAACAGAATAGAGGAAGAATGTCTCCTAAGGACACTAAAGTCCCCTGGGAAGTAATGGCAGGGAGAGGAAGGGAGGTGGGCAAGGCTGAGGAACCAGGAGAAAGATGTGGAATGGATCAATGTGAAGCTCATGTCTACTCCGGGATGTCAGGGAAATGAATGCTTCTGCTGCGGTCTATGAATCAATCTCCAGAAGGTCTGTATGGTTCCACAGTTCCTATGGGATCCTGAAACCTCCTGCCTCCGAGGTTCCCATCTCTGGGGCTAGTCTCATGCAAGGCTACTTTTTGCAGGACTATTGAGTGCTGTGGCAGACACTGCCGGTTTGCCTATCCAACATCCATTTCCTACTTCTTCCTCATTACCGATAACAAGATTGATGTTGAAAATGATAATGTGCCGAACTTAAAAAAACTACATTTCCTTTCCTCCCTTACTGTTAAGGCCATGTGATATAATTCTGGCCAATAAGATATGTGGAAAACTGATGGGTGGTGCTTCTGGGAACTCTCTGTAGAAGATTAAGCAATTTAACTGGTGCTCGTCCTGTTGTCTTCTGCCCTTCGTCCTTCCTGGAACCATCATCCTGCTGGAGCTGAGGCAGCCATTTTGTGACTATGAGGTGACAATAACAAAAGCTAAGGATACAGTGGAAATACTGGAATCTGATGGCGGCGTCCTAAAACCACCACATCAGCCCAGGGCTGCCTACTTCTGAACTTCTCATTACAGGAGAAAATTAAACATCCAAATGTGTTAATGACCATTGCTTAGGATCTGTTACTTGTAGCTAAATGAGGACTGAATGAAGCAAGTACCTGCTATACAGCAGGCCTTATTCTAAGTCACTCACCGAATCCTTTCACCACAAGGCAGCTACTATATGCATCATTTTCAGCTGAAAAAACTGAGACAGTCTAGATCACAATCATATACCCTCCATCACACAGATAGAAAATGGCATATCTGGGATCGGAGTTCAAATAACCTAGCTCCAGGGCTCTAGGAAAGAGCAAGTAAGCCCAGCTCTACCCAAGTCTCAGCCTTCAGTGTCAGAAACCTCAGGCCTCACAAGCTGCTGCGGAGTATGAACCAGGTTGTGCCAGCCATCCAAGCCCTCTCACACTCAGGACAGACTTCCAGCTGGGCCCTCCAAAAATCTGCACTGTTGCATGGTTCAAGGTCCTCTCACAATGTATTTAAAATGTTGCCTTTCAGTCTCTTCTTGTCAATGCAGCTATTCTCTTGGTGAAAACGATTAACCCATTCATAGACATACTCCCCATCTTCTTTAACTATAAAAAGACATTGAAGTTATAGATGAATAGAAGTGGCCAGTTAAAAACAAAAAACAAAAAACAAAAAAACAAACAAACAAAAAACCACCACTCTCTGTTACATAAAGAACTGAATTAAGCAAGCCAGGTTCTTAAAATTACCACTCTTACTGCTATTACTACTACTAATAATAATAGTAATAATAATAACAATAATAGAAAGAAGAGGAGGAAAAAGTGCTACAGTTCAAACATACTGATATCCACTGACCTGAGGTATAATGCCCAACTTTTACACCAAGATCCATGACTCCTGGTTATGTCTCTCCTGACATGGAAGCAGACTAAGTACTCCATTTCAAAATACCTGCTCTAATCCTATCTACCAAAACCCCAGAAATAATAAATCTAATATCCGATTTGCTATTCTCTTGAAGCAGAGCATACTAGAAACAACTCATACGTGAATTTTATTTCTTTTCAGTATTGTTTCTGAAATATATACTGAAGGGACCACACGCAAAGTGTACAAACTGTCACATTTCCATTATTGCTGTACAGGTGCCACACAAAATTTAAAGATCACCGGTGTGACTCATAAATACCAGCTATGCAGTCTAGAACACTCCACTTCTTAAACACCAAGACACTAGTCAATGGGAAACTGCTACTTCAAGTAGAATACTAACTCTACTGAGTAGCCAAACTTATTCTAGGGGTAGTAGAGGACAATTCTTGATATTACAAATTCTCTAGTGAGAGAGGTTTGGAGGGTGGGAAGAGGGAAGGAGAGAGAGGGAGTAATGGAAGGAGAGACAGAGAAATCAGAGGACAGGAAAAAGTTCTTTCAGCAGACCTCACCACACCAAGTATTTGGGTCAATGCTTAGCAAATGCAGGGAAGCTCCTGCAAATCTGGATAAACCAGACCACAGGGCCCACTTGACAACACCTGAACCAGAGGGGAGAGGTCCAGAACAGGTCTTACTAGATCTTTGGAATTTTTGAAACTATTCTATATCCCCCTATCCTCCCACCAAGACTATTAGCAAAGTGAGTAAGCTCTGGAGGAAAACAGCCTAGTCAGCTAGAACCAGGTCAAAGAAACACAATGAACTGAAGTCACACAAACCACTGTCCTTAGGGTCGGTCCAGTCTGGGGCACATCATCCATCATCCATCAAGCCGTAAGCCCAAAGGAAGAGTTTGCGGAGGCTCTGGGCAGGGACGTACACTCCAGCACTGCACTCCTGGGGGCAGTGGAGACAAAGAAGGGACCTAACATTCAGGGCTGCTCTTGATAAGGTGACGGACTGCTTGGGAAGATAAATTAGCTCACTCACATAAAGCAAGAAGGAAATCAAGAGAGACTGTAATTAAATGGGGAAGTAGAAAGGGCAACTCAAATACCATGGTACTAAATCAGGAGAGAGGAGGAAGATGAGGGACTCTATAGAAAGGGGTGACCACGTGGTGAGGGCAAGGCTGTGGATGGGAAATGCTTGCTAATCAGACTGGGAAGCGATCTTTCCAGGCAGACGAAAGAAGTGCCTGAGAACAAGACAAACCACACCCCCCTCAACCCTGATGAGATCCACCTCACCTCCCAGACTCTTTGGAAAGGCTACTCAGTGAACTGCCTCCCCCATCTCTGCTTCTCTTTCCTCGTCTGAACCTCCACAAGCCCCCTCTCTCCATTCAGTCACCCAGTACACCTTTCATTCACTCATCCAGCTGTTACTGCATTCCTCCCTCCCTCCACTACCTGCTTAAAGAGAAAACACTGTTCTCTAGGACAGCATGAGTCTGCCATGTTCAGCACAGCTGAGAAAGTCACACGTGCAAAACAGAATGAAAAAAAAAATTACAATCGACAGGCATTAGCTAAGCTTGACAGAGCTTCTGCGGCTGCTGGGCACTCACAAGGACAGCAGGCACCACCTTCCCGTCTCCTGGGAGACAGGCTGTGTCATATGGAAAGGCATAGCATCCCCTCCCTGTCCCATCCCAGCACGGTCCTCTGCTGCTCAAAGAGCCTTGTGCTGGTGAAGCCCAGTGCAGGGGCCAGTGAAGACAGCTTCACACTCACGCCTGTGGACACCACTGCCGCATGTTTTGACTCTGTCCACCCAATGCTTCTCATGAACCTTTGTGCCCCCTCTTTGGCTTTGACTAAAACACTACAGATACACAGCAGTGGAGCCCAGGGGAAGTTTCACAACTAGAAAACACCCATTAGCGAATTCATTAATTAGGGATATATGGATACTTTTATATAGAGGGATTTTATAGGCAGCTAGCAAATAAGCATTACTCTAAGAGAAACTTACAGTGGAGACTTTTTTTTCTCTGGAGGGAGAAACTAAGCAAACTTTCTTGGTAATGCTAGAGGAAGAATACTTGTGAGATCAGTACTTCCTAATCAAGGCTATACAGAAGCCACCCAAGGAGAGTCTAAGACCTACATGCCCAGGCCCCAGCCCCTGGCTCTCAATCAGCAGGATGAGAGCGATGCTCGGGCATGTGAAGCTTATAAAAAGCTCCTCCACTGGATCCGGCGCACACTGAAGACCTGGCTCGAAACCACGATCTTTTGAATGACTTAGACCACTGGGCAACGCGCACGACACCCGTGAGTAGCTGTGGGCAAGTCCTGTCCAATTGAAAAGAGGAAGCACTTTTCAAATAACAAATATACCAAGTGGAGAGGAAAGCATTGCCTGAAATCATCGTTCACTGGCGAGTTTAGATCACGGCAGAAAAACCACTCACCGGCTTCACGTGGCCAGAGAAGTATATGAAATCTTGACCACAAGATAGGAACTCAGTTTTTTAATTAACATATTCCACTTCAATATTCAGAAGAGGAAGGGATAAAGGGAACTAAAGAAGCACCATTATGGTAGGGAAGAATAGCTTTCCTTCTTTCTTCTGCCTCCTCAGAATTTCATGCTTCTCTAAAACACTTGTGTGTGAACGAAAGAAATAATGAGCTGCCCAGAGCGGCTCGCCAGTCAGGGGGAGCCCCCCAATCACATCACAATGAAACGGGACACCTGTCTGAGCAACAATTGTGTGTTAAATCTAATTTTTAATGCTTGATATTAAAAGCATATATACAGTGTCATATGTCAATTATATCTCAACAAAGTTGGGGGAATTGTTTTTAATAAACTTTAAAACTACATATAAAGCATCACCAAGAAGCCAATGTCCTCACGACCCTCTCATCTGCCTTAACCCCTCGGCCCAGCTGTCCCTGGACCGGCCTCAGGAGCTCCTTTCGCCTTTTCTACATTGTCCACGTCTGAGAGTGAGAAAGAGGAAGGTACAAGCTACCTAAAATAATAACACGAAAAACGTGTAAATACAAAATGGCCCATCAAAATTTCCCCAAGGTAAGTGCCTACTTATAGAGGAAGGACATGATAGTGTGGTTATTAAGAGCAAGTTAAATTAACTCTAGCAATTACGGGAGGGATTGATAGACTGCTACTTATCATAGTCACCATTCCTACCTAATTAAAGGACTGCCTCAGACAGGCACAATATAGGTTTAAGTGAAAAAGCAAGTTCAAGCAGTAATGTGTAATAGTATGTTCTCCATGGAATTTATAAAAAGGAGGGGAGAAGTCTATAGAAACTCAGGATCTATGCAGCTCTGAAACTATGTATTCATGCCCCTTCTTCTGGGAGGAGGTTCGCAGTTTTTCTGTTAAGATACCCATCAGGAGTTGTGTTCAAACCCAGAAAGGGGTCCACCTTTCCAAAACATTTAAGAACTAGTCCTCTGGGAATAAGCTAAAGGCGTAGCTAAGCTGACAAAATCAAAACCACACCCCACTCCAGAGAATTCACTGATCTGAAAAGAAACTAGTACAATGTGCACAAATGAATGAAAACAACCCAAAATAAATTCCTGCACCAAGAAAACTGTGGAAACCAAAAGGGTTTGAGAAACTGAACAGTGTGAACAAAAACTGCAGAAATATATGTATTTATTTAATTTCTAAGAACTGGAAAGGAAGAGTCCAACAGCAAAACAACCATAAACTACTGATCAAGGCTTTGAACAATATTTTGAAAACATATACACATAGGAAAAAAAACAAGATACTCCTCAGGTCCTGCCAAGAAAGAAGATGAGATAACATTTTAGATGCAAAGAAAAGAACCCTTCAGATTGGGGTGAAGAGAAAGAAGAGCTTGAAAGAAAATCTGCACAAAGGAAATGGTCACCACAGGGCTGGAACTGAGACAAAACCTGTTCTTTTTGAAGATGGAGCAAAGTATTTCATGACCTAAATGATCTGAAACAATTGTTGACAAGACTAACATCTGAGGAGGTCACAACAAAAGCAAGAAGGCAGGAAGAATTTATGAGAGACTCAGGTTCCCCCCAAAGAATTTAACTTTAACATGTTATAATTAATAAACATGAGTTATTTTGAGAAGAGCAAGGGGTAGCAACAGAACTTCACAAAGGATCCCATTACTATAATCATGGAATATGATTTACTCAAAAACTACACTCTACAGCAGTCCAAGAAAAGAATTCAAGATAGTGACTGCTAATATAACACAGGAAGAATTAATTCAAACAATTTTACTACAAGTGTTAATGGGAAAAGTGGAAATATAAGCATGTCTTTCTTTTCTAGTCTATAAATGCCATTCTATAACCATGCTGAAGCATAACCATCTAACATTAGAACAAATAGATCTTTGAATTGTGAGGGAAGAGGATTCTACTTTCAAAAACCATGTAATAATATTCCCGCTTATTGCTCAGCAAATACAACCTCCTCTAGTTCACTGCAATGTTGACTCATGCTTTGGGGTGGGAGACATCTACAGAGGCCTGAGACAAGCAGGCAGACCTCCCAAGTGTCCTCCCGTTCATGACCTTGTGAGTCGGCCTCCAATCTTCAAATTTCATCCAACGTGCTGGGTATCTTCTGGGCAGAAGTAGGGAGTGGAGATAGGAGTCCTCTTGGACAATTCCACCTGGCTGCACACGTGAGCCGCAGCTGGGGAGGAGAACTGCGGTGAGAGGGCCCCCTGTATGAGTAGCCCTTCCTGAACAGTCCTAGGAGCTAGTCTTGAGGGGGGGATGGGGCACACTGAGGAGGAGTGTATGGGACAGATCAGGACACAGTAGCACCCACATGTGTGGTCCCTATCCCTCTGCCACTTTCCTGGAGTCACTGATGACATATTAACAACAGAGGTAAGGCAGACTGATCCTGTGTACAGAGATCGTTGGCAGAGTTAATTATACTGTCCATGGCACACAAGCCAGATACTTGGAAAATTCAGAGCTGTCTAGTTAAAATAAGCTAGAACATCTTTCTGTTTAGGTCCATGGAAAATCAGAATTTCGAGTCCATCCCAGAAGGACAAAATTTAAGAAAATGCAAAAACTATAGGGATAGAGGAGAAGAACACAAATGTATCAATTACATCTGGTAGCTCAGCTGTGAAATACATCAAACATAAAAGAAAACAAATGGAATAATGTCCTATTTTTGTAAGTACCATTAAATTTTAATGCAATTGATTACCTATCAAAAATACATGCAGAGGAAAAATTTGGGGCTATTGCCTGTGTACCTGGTGTGTGCAAAAACCAGAACAGAGGAATGGTATCATTGTCACTATAATAGCAAGGCCAAGCTTTGGAGCCAGCCCCAGCAAGCAGACAGCCCTATGCCTGCTGGATCCTTCTCCTATGAGGCATATGACTTGGGGGAACAGGTCCAACCTCTGAATGCCTCAGTCAGATGAGACACTCCTCTGTCAAATGAGAATTACCTTGCAGGGTCCTCTAAAGGCTAAATAAGATGAGGTCCGGAAAAGTAACTACCATCATGGATAGTGGGTGCTCAAATCACGCTAGCTATTAGGGAATCAAGCAAAGAACTTCAAGTTGTTTTAAAGCAAATTTATTTTGAAAAGTTCTCGTCTAGCCTGCACTGATATGCAAAGCTAGCAGCAATGTAAACAGAAGAAGGAGCGCTGGCATGACGTGGCAGAGACAAAAGGACAAGATGGAACTGAAGACTTGGAAGGCCCTGCCAGAGCACGACAGTTCAAGCAGACAATGACATGAGCCTTGAATTACCTAACAGCTTCATAGGCGAACATAAATAAGACCAAAGAACAGACTGTATTTTCCATTCTAACCGTATCACTTAAAAAACTGGTCGTGCACTAAGTCAAAAATTCAGCCGCCCATTAGCAGTTATTACAACAAAATTGGATAGAAAAAAAAATCAGACTTGAATACTGTTCAAATATAAGCAAACTAAAAATAAGATATCGTAAACATTGAACCTGGGATGAAATTCGGAATATGATAAAATGTTTTTTAATAGGTGAGTTAATGAAATGCATGAAAAACTGCTAAAGCAGTACTAAGGGGAGGTTCTTGCTGTAAGACTCAGTGATTATATTGGTAACAAAGTTAAAAGCAAAAAGAAAAGCATAATAAACCAAGTGGCTTGATAACTTAGAAGAGGAAAAAAGTAACAAGCCAAAATAAAATTAGAAAAGGCAAACTCAATAAACACACACACACACAGAGGAGAAAGAAAAGGCACGGAAATTAACAACCAAAACCTATACACAATTCTTTTGAAAATTAGCTACCCATGCCTAAAGGGAATAGATTTTTTTTAACCAATAAAAATAGAAAAAATAAAGTTAGAGAGAATGAACAAAACTATAAAGATGTGTGAATTGGAAATACATCAATAAATCTGATAAGTGGAAAGAAAATCTATATTAAAAACAAGGTAATTTCAAAAGGTAACAAAATTCCATATCCCAAAAAATATCCAAGTGAATGAAATGGAAAAATCTGACTGGAAGAAGTCTTTCACAAAACAAATCATCCCTATAATTGATGTAAAGTCTCTTCTTGTCTGTCCTACTGTTTATGTGTGTGTCACAGAAGAGACCAGGCTTTAGTGAAGCGTCCCAGCTCCTGGCTGTACCTCCTGCTCCCCAGTTTTGATAACTTCAGTATATGTAATCAACATTCCCTCTCTGCCCCTGTGGAGCCATTTGCGTTTTTCCTAGTCCTTCTTAGCCCATTATCCCAGACTTCCTCTTTAGATTCATGTTTCCCTTGCCTCTAGAATGACAAATATGCAGCAGTGTTACCTGAGAAAAAGATGCACAAAAATCAACTGTATTCTTAAACACTAATGAAAGAGCCAAGGGGAAGAAAAGACTTATAAAAATTTCTACGTGGTAATCCTCTTCAAAAATCTTTTTAAATAATAATTTGAAGTGCAAGAGGGTTTTTAAAAATTATATATAGTATATAACATAGAAATAAAGACAAGAACAAAGCAATAGCTTGCTCCAGCCGGAGAATTTAAAACACAGCTGATTCCTCAAAGTAGGAGTTGAATGTTGCATTAAAAACCCTCTGTTAATAGATTCATTAACTGTTACAGGGTTTCGATATTCAATTCAAATTTATGCCTCCTCCAAGTCACAAAACTTCTAAAGAGGGGAATGAGGACAGTGAGGATGACCCCTCTCCCTATTTAATCAGGTACGCTTTCCTATTCCCATATTTCTACCACGACACCTACCTCCTCCATGGATTCCTTATATGTTCCTTCTTTCAACAACTTATTTGACACTTCTATAGTGTTAAAAAGATGATGATGATCGTATCTAAAGCCACAGAAATAAAATAATAAAATGGTTAAACGAGACACTGCAAAATGCTGCCTAGCCAATCTTCACGCTACTCAAAGGAGCATTTTTTTCTGAATAATATAACAATTTTCAAAAAGTAAAAAATACACTAATTGTGTTTGTTGTGTATTCATCTTAAAGTTTCAATTAAATCATGGTAAAAGTCATATACATACTTCATGTACAAACTTTATCATAATTAACAGATACAACAAAAATACTCATCAAAAAATTAAGCAACTATGCTCACTAATGGTTATGGCAAGCTACAATAAATTATTAATAGTAAAAACTCAGGAAAAATGTTCAACAATAGGGAACTGGCTGAATTATGGAACACTCATATGATGTCATACTATGTTTCCATTAACAACAACGAAAAATAAGAAAACACTTGTGGAAACACTCATGATAAGGGTAAATATTAAAAAATCATCAAACTGTGACAGCCTATACATAAGTGCATATATACACTTAAATCTCAACTATCCCTCAAAATTTTAATTAGAAAAAAGACAAAACAAAGTAATATACCAACTTCCTGTGGTAGGTTGCTATATTTTCAAATTTTCAGCATTAGCAAATATTGTTTACATAACCAAACATGTTTTGAAAATTGTAACTATCACTATTAATAATCAAGACTAAACAAAAACATTATTGCATATCAATACAATTCTTACTTGGTCAGTACACTTCTAACTAATCTAACTTTCTGCTGCACATAAAATACCCAAAACAATCTACTTTCTACTTTCTCCATAGAGAAATTTGGAACACTTGCTATTTCTTTCCCCTCTAAGGGTAATATATAGGATTAATGAGATGGTGATGAGATATAATCTTCTCTATTCAGTATTTCCTACTGCAGAAATGCCAAGTTAATGTCAAACCTGTTCCGAAGAAGAATAAGATCATAAAAACTCTACACCTAGAAAATTCAATACTCAAACTACACTTAATGAAGTCTGTCAATTTCTAAAGGTCAACATAATCAAGAACATTATCTTTCCTTTAGCCTGTATTTTGAGGATAAATAATTAATATATAAAAAGTTTGGCTGACGTAAACCAACAATATTACTATATGGAATATTCCTGAATCTATTCTCCTTTGTACGTGAAAACTCAGTCTACAATCTAGCTCCCCCATTTGCTTCCTCTGGGTTCCCTCTATTAGAGATACAAAAAGTAATGACAACACTAAGTTTTACACAGCCCACTGTATATAACCTTAGATTACTAATATGGTAGTGGCTTGACGATTAACACAGTTGATTTTATATTAGGACAAAGTATCAGACACACATTCACACACATACAACGTAAACTGAATGAGCTCTACATTCATCAAAGAAAAAAAAATCTTAATTTTCATTGTATTCATTACAACATATTAGTAGTATACTAGATTTAGGAAATTTATTCAGGTAAGTTCTGTAACTTATTTTTAAATATTTTTGTCAACATATTTTATCTGAAAAAACTTAATTACTTTAGGTTTTTAAATATATGCACATATACATAAAACATAAACATCTACATAATCATTCATTATGATCAATATATGTTAATTTCCTATACTCACTCCTTAATATGTACATCCTGGAGACTATTTTAATGTTTGACATTACAAACAACAAGACAACTCTGAATTGCTGCACAAAGTTGACAGCCAATAGCTTTATCTTTACATTTTGTAATATTACATCCTACAGTTACGATAATTCCCCATTTCAGTATTTTAAGTTACCCCGAGTACCCCCAAGAAGAATTATTCAATATGTAATCTAAAGTACTGATTTTGAATGACTTCTTTCTGTGTAATTAAAGAATGTCCCTCCATTCTCTGTCTATAGTAGCCATTAACCAAGACTAAAGTCATTTGAAGCCACACTACTTGGCAGAAACTAGTACTGCAGAAACTGTGTAACTACAAGAAATTTTTGACCTTGGCACATAATTGAGTGCTTAGTAAACATCTACAGGATGACTGTTGGATAAACTCAACGTTTTTATCAAACACTGACAGGGTTAAAAGAAAACATCAGATACGTCAATATGGCACTCAACCACTTCCAATTACCCCATGCCAGCCTCTGAACGGCACTGGCAGAATGCTAACAATAAAACACAGCTGTCTTCCATGGTAGCAACTTCAAAAAAAAAAGTGTTCAATACTTAAATAACGTTAGGAAGCTCCATGACCCATAGGTGTAGGAATATTCTCTTCATAGTGTAACTGAATATTAAGTTAGCCACCATGTGGGAGATAATGATTTCTACTTTCCTCCCATCGGCCCTATCCAGAAGCTACTACTGTGTTGGCTAACTGAACTGAGTTAACAAGGACACTTCACCCCTAATTATTTCAATGTGGGCCAAATCCCACTATGACTTGAAAGTATCCAATGTATTTGTAGCCCAATAACTTTTATATCAACAGTACATTAAATTAAAGAGAGGCAATTACCAGATTTTATTTAATTTTATTAATGCACAGATTTAGTTGTGGAGGCAACTGTTAAAAAACATTTGCAGTAACAGGATTTCCTTCTAAACTTATCCAAAGCCTCAAACATTAATAAGCAAATATATAGTAATTAGAAGTTGATTTCTGTGGAAGCAGGTTTTGTAAAGTAGTACAATTTGGAGAAATAATGACCGTTTTCCTTAATTATGTGTTTTTTCAGATTTTTTTTTTCAACAGATCACAATCACTTTCTCCTAAAAACAAACCAAAAATTCTATTAAAAGACTCTACACTGTAATGCCTCGTAAACTGTGCAAGTTGCTTACTCCTTTCAAAGCAGTCTTCGAAAGAAATAATTGTATCTTTGGATGAAGAGCTAAATATGTTTTTTCCAAAATGCTAAAAAGGAAACAAGACACTCTAAAGTTATACAGTTTCCATTTTTTTACAATCAATTTCATCTCAGCCACACTGCTGACAGCAGTTCAGCAAAACTAAACAATTTAATATTTGACAATCTATGTAAATATGCTTAAGCTAAGAAATGTGTTATGCCTAACTTAACCTGATTCATTACTTTCTTTTCAACAAGAAAAGCATACTTAACTGTAAAGGAGGCAGAAAAGTTAAATCCTAATTGAATCTACATCAAAAGGAAGAGAAAACAAAAACTTTCTATTTGAATCAGTTGAAAGCCTTAAGCATTCAACGGACTTGAGAAGATGAAATTTGGTTACATTATTCCTGGAGATATTTGCATCTTTGCTCAGAAAGCCCTCCTAGGACCTTTCATTGCACTAACTTCCAGCCCTTTGCTGCTTCTTCAGTCACTATGGATCAAGCTGAATATTAATGAGTAAAAGCAGCCAGAATATAAGAAGCGCAGCCAAGAATACTAGGACAGACAAGAAAAGAGCTCACTATTTTCGAGAAAACATCTTTTAAGAGTTCTGGGCTCCCAGAAGTCAGGCCAAAACAGAGAGAAACTGCCTTTGGATGAGGATAAATAAGTTTAAGCTTTGCTCATAGGGGATGGTAAAAGACTTTTCTTCTTTTGTGCCATCTGTTTAAATAACATTAAATCTGGGTTAACAGCAGATTCATACTCACATCGGAATTACCTGATTTGTCTTAAGAGGAGAAACAACAAAATTCATAGTGTTCGTAATCAGGAACTTCAAGGAAATTCTTTTTTTTAGTAGCCATTTGGAAACTGTTGAATTACTTCTTACCTCCATCTATACACTTGGGAAGAATTAAGGGTATCCCTGAAAACATCTTCAGGATAAAAAGCATTATCTAAAAACTTAAGAAAATTTGGCATACGTGTATTTCATTCACCACAAAATAAGCAATTGCCATATAATAAATTTATTCATTGAACTACTTAAAACACTGATAAATACAAATGCCTTGTCCTTATATATAAGGATATATATCTCCTGATTTTTTAATTTTAGTTACTTTTTGAAGAAACTCAGCTTTTTAATCCAGAATGCTATATTTCATCATATACCTGATAGAGCTCTATCAGCATTTCAGAATTCTCATCAGCAAGACTCCTATTTAATCTCAGGGAGAACTGCAAACAGCCTTATCTTTGAACATCTTGAGTTACCATACAAACTGGTAAAGCATCCACATTTGTGAGCTTTTCCCTTTATTACTTCTGAGGTCTCGTTCTCTGTATCACTACCTATTATTGTCTTAATAGGTCCATTGTCTGTATCAAGTTCCTATTCACTGTATTTTTTTTTTTTTTTTTTTACTATTTTATGTCATGAGATGGCAAGCTAATAAGTAAAAGGAACCTAGTATTAGGATATTTGGGTAGGGCAACCAAACTTATTCTGTAATGTCTTAGTATTTTCACAGCACTTCTGAAATGCCTTGTACATAGTAGATGTGTTAAAAATATTAATTGATGGGTAAAACCAAAGCCACCTTCAATATGGAACCTTTCCAAGCAGTGGGCTGATAAAATATCAGACTAAACTCTCCAAAAATACGTGAACTGTCAGCTTTGCTGACACCAACAGGCAATGTCCTCAGTTTCCATGTTGTTCTCAGTTTATTTTTGAGATCAATTTCCTCTGGATATCCCTGAAAGTAATTTTTTCCCCAGAGTTTACACTCTGCCTTTTTCTCATCTTTTATAAATTCATTGAGCAATCTTAACACCAACATAGCTTCAACTACCACCTACTCCTAAGTGCTTCCAAACCAAATTCCCAGCTCAGATGTTCTGCCTACTGGCAATGAACACATTCAAATAAATATTCACAAAGAAAAAAAGGTATCATGTTTTACATTTATTCCAAATGATTTTTTAATAGTCTTTCAGTTTAACAAATGATTAAATTTCCTTTATAAACAATATTATGTTAGACTCCCAACTTCATATTAATATCAATTAAAGAAAGTAGGAGTTTATGGAGAATCAAAACACTCAAATGTTCATTGGGTAGTCAGCACTTGGCTACCTGATTCTACAAGAATTCATATTTAAATTTTTCTCTAGAGATAAGACTAAAATGAGCATTTAATACTTTTCAAATACATTCTCTCATTTAATTTTTTACTATTTTAGGCGGGGGTGGGGGGTAGTGGGAATTACTGAAATTAGACTCAGAAAAAGACACTGGAGAGGCCACAGAAATTGAATACACCCTGACAAAATGGGTTTGACTTACGGTAGAGAAAATGAGGACAAGCAATCTAAGTAGAAAGAATGGTGCACACACACGCACACAAAAGCTTCAAGATAGGAACATATATGAAATATATACCAGTGTTTACAGTCCTCACTGAATAAATGGGTTAGGAATCACGGAAGATTAAAATAAATGAAGAAATAAGACGGTTTCAGACTGTAGTGAACCATGAAATTTAGGCAAAGGAGTTTAGACTCGGTAACAAAGAGATGATGTAAATTTTTTTTAAGAAAATAAAAGAAGGGGCACAGTGTTGTTTTAGAAAATTTAGTCCAGCAACAATGCAGACAGTAGAATACAAGTGGGGAGGGAGTTAGTAATTAGAGGGGAGATCCAAAAGGAGGCTGAGCACAGGGAGATAAGGGCTGTGAGCAGAGAAGTGAAAAAGATAATAAAAAGGAAACTCAAGAGTTCAAAGAAGGACACTATAATTAAAGGGTAATCATTCTCAAAATACGTTACTCTAAGATTCTTTTAAATATTGGATCTGCTTCATAAACCTACTCATCAAATACTCAGGTGGTTATTTTCAAAAGACTGAAGAACAGGGTTTAAGCACAGGTAAGCTTAACATATTAGGTAGAGACATGTCAAAGATGAAAACATATTAAACCAAAACAGTAGCTAATACGGGACAGGACAACTTTTTTTGATGAAGGGCAGCTACCATTTGTTGAGGACCTATCATGTGTCAAGCACTATGCTAGACATGCTGCAGATCATTCTGCAGCACCATCTTTATTCCTCACAATTCTGAAGATGAAGATATCATTCGTTCTATTTCTCATTATGGGGAAAGAATTAAGTAATCAATCTGAACAAAGAATTAAGTAATCAATCTGAACAATGACACATCTTTAAAACTGGCCGGGCCAATATTCAAATGCATGTGCTCATTTACATAAGTTTTAAAAAAGCTGTATGTATTGGGGTGCCTGGGTGGCTCAATAGGTTAAAGCCTCTGCCTTCAGCTCAGCTCATGATCCCAGGGTCCTGGGAAGGAGCCCCACATCCAGCTCTCTGCTCAGCAGGGAGCCTGCTCCACCACCCCCACCCTCCCCGCGCCTGCTGCCTCTCTGTTTACTTGTGATCTCTCTGTCAAATAAATAAATAAAATCTTAAAAAAAAAAATACAGCTCAGTCACCAAAATTATGTTATAATTAGGTACCATTTTAACAGAACCAGAGGACTTATACTTTCAATAAAAAAGAAAACATTTCTGAAATTGGTACATATTAGTCATTTAAAATCATACAATGTCATCTCTATTGCAAAGATGTAACACACCAATAAAACAATGTTTTCAAAAAGGAGACACAGGCACTGCTATTATTGTTACTGTCATTATTTCACAACCTGATTTTGATTTGGAGAAGCAGGGACTATGAGGTAAGGGAATAAGGGATAAGAGACAAAATAGAAATGACACAAGAGATAAAATATTACCTTTAAATAAAAATTAACTTAAAAATTGACATGTTTTCTATATATGTATGTAAATATTATACTTCGTCCTCTAGTTTAAAATTCTGGTTCTAGATTCAATTAATATTTGTAGAGTACTTGCTTTGTACAGGCACAGATACAAGGAATGTTCATACTCCAACTCCTCTCATTCTAATTAGCTAATTTATATGGTCTTTAACCTTGAATACGAGGTCAATAGTTCTGAACCCTGAACATCTGAAAGGCCTCTGGGGCCTCCCCAGGAATTCGATGGAACTACAATTATCTGTCACTGAGGCACTGTATGATTTATTTAGGTGCTCCAAACCAGAAAGGACAAAACAAATGTTTCAATGTGACATCTTACTATGTGGTTCTACTCTAGTAATTTTCCTTTTTGGTGTTCTTTTATGAATGGATGAATGGTAATTTAGTGATAGACAGTGACCATTCCTAGCAAGGTCCCTCAGGATCTAACAGCAATGGACCAAGCTGAACCATCAAAGCATTCCTCAGAGGCGGGAGGGCAGTCTGGGCCCCAGGACTCTGCTCGGCCCTTCCCTGGCCCTCTCACGGCTCCCCTACACTTTCTTCTGCAGGGAAGTTGCTCCTACCAAGCATCTTTCTCTCTCACTACCTCACTTTTTTCCAGCTTTGCTCAAAAGTCACCTTCTTAATGAGGCTTGCCTGGATGATTTAAAATGATCACTCACTCCCTCTCTTTAACTTAAACCTATTTTATTTTCTCTGTAGCACCTATCACTTTACAACCTCTACCATATCTACTTTTTGCCATTTTTATTGTTTGTATGTTCCCGGGGCTGGAATCCAAACTTCTTCAGAGTTGGGACTTTGATCTTCTTGTTCACCTAGGTACCTCAAGAATTTAAGAGGATCTGGCATAAAATAAATGCTCAATATGTACTGCTTAAATTTTTCAAAGTGTTTTAATGAATGAAATAGAGTAGGATATAATCTGAGCAAAAAGATGAATCTAGGAACCAAACTTTTTTTACATTCTTTCACATGGGAGAGAAATTTAAATGCAAGCAGTTAACATAGAAACCTAGTAATGTTCCCAAAAACCTAAAAATTTTCTTTTGTCATGTAAATATAAGACTACAAAACCTTCACAATGCATCTTTCTTATCCAAGCATCTTCCAACTCAGTAATTCCAGAAACATCTAAACATTCCTAGCATACCACATAAATCCCTTGTTACACCGGTTTTCACTAGAGAATTTTAAGAAAATCAGCTACACAATATTTTAAACTCCTAACTCCAAATGATCTGTTTGTTGTAAGATTAGAAATAATATACTGAAAAGACTCAGCATATTATAGATACTTGAATTAAAACTTATCTATATTTTATAGAATTGAAGTTAAAAAAAAAATCGGTGACTATCTACTGAAGATGTTGGAAAACATGATTCCTTCAACATAATACGCCAATCTGGAATTGCTGAGATTCTATCTAGACCAGAAACTCCTGAAAAACAAAGTGTTTTTTAAAAAGCTAAATTCATTAACTCAAAAAATAATTTGAGACTTACAAATACTAACACCTGTCCTCGATTTTGAGTTTTAGAGTCCCCAGCAAGTAAGGCATGATTCTGCCATCCTGAAGCTTACAGTTGTAAGAAAATGTTTCTCTACAAAGTTGCTTTTTACACAGTCACACAGATTAATCCCAAGAGAGAGGGAACACTGGTGTATTCAAATTTAAACTGTGTGAACCCCTTAAGAATTTTAATTAAAAGGGAGCACACTACCCCACCTAAAAGTAGTAATTTATGGACTGGAGAGTGCTTCAATGTGAATGTTCTTCTTCTTACGTCAAAACAGAGATCCCCAGCTTTAAAAAATATCTGTGAGGAGAAAATAAAACCCTGGCTCATCGTTGGCATCCACTAGGGAGCAGCATTCAAGTGTCAACCTCTCCTTTCTGTACCAATCAGTGAAGAACAGTGAGTCACCCAAGAACCAGCACTGGTTACCAACATGAATATATTTTGTTCTGTAGTTTCCTGTCCCAGGGGCAAAAATACAAAGCAAAACCAAAAAAATGGAGCAACGTACAGCACAAAATATTCAATTCAAGGCATTATGCCAAGAAAGCAACAGAAAGTTTTACACTTGAGCCAAAGGCTTCTTGGTTTCTTTTAAAAATTTAAATCGTGACAATTATCTTGATGTTTCTTGATGAATCAGATCTGTCTACAGAACAAAAGCTTGCTCAGGAGTTTTGTGTACTTTGAAGAATAATTATTTCCTAAGCTTATTCACTTTTTTAAGAAAGCAGCTTACAGACAGATTTAAAAGCTAGTGTGCTTGAGTGAAAACATTTGTAATCAGTCGACCTACAGAGCCATTTAGCTTGAAACGTCAATGGAAGCAGAAAAAGGATTCTGGAAGAAAAACGGAACTTAAATACTTGTCTCATCAGAAAACAGTATTTCTAATTTTCTCACATACATTTCTCTTCCAACTTTGTGGTCTAAAATATAGCCAAAATTTTAAGTCATCACTAGTTTACTCAGGAGTGATGGCAAAGCTTGCACTTAATTATAACGGCACTGAGTCACAAACCTCTACAATGAGTATTTCATTTCTTCCCCTCTCGGCGTAACTCCATGAGTACAAAGCACGTAATACATTGATAAATCTATTCTAATAACTGACTGGCAATAACTTATGTTTACCTTTCTAGCACAAAAATACAAATATTGCTAAGTAGCTACTGAAATCCATTTATCAATATCTATCAACGTAAGGGTCTTTTCAATTCTCTTGCTGTGTAACAAACGATCCTAAAACTTAGTGGCTGTAAAAACAGCTATTTTATTTACTTTAATTCTGCAATCTAGGCTAGGCTTGGCTGGACAGTTCTTTTTGGCTCATCTTGCCAGTTGTCATGTGAGGCTAACACTGAGCTGGCAGGGACCAGCAAGGACACTGGAAGAGCTGGGCCTCCCCCTCTCTGTGTGACCTCTCCATTAGGGCTAACTGGACTTCTTGGATGGGACTGCCCAGAGTTCTTAAGGCTTAGGCCTAGAACTTACACACTGTCACTTCTGCTGATTCAGTCAGTGGAAACCTCAGACCCAACCCACATTGAGAGGGAGGGGCCCACACGACGGTATAAATACTAGAGGAATCGTTTATCGGAGTCTCCAGATGTAACAGACCGTGAGGGCAATTTATATTCCACTTGCAGAACCTACACCATATTTCTCTGGGTTAGCACCACGGAAGAAGCAAGAATAAAAAAGGCTAGATAAACTATATGAAAGAAGTGTAATAGATGGGGGTAGGGAAAGGTAAGTGGGTGGAGGGAAGGGAAAAAAATCCCTCCTGGTAAGAAGAATACACTCAGCCTTGAAAGGATAACTGAACAGAGATGGTATAAAAATCTGTACCTTAACATCTGTGGGGTTTTCTTTAATTGTCTAATCATTTATTGGTAACATTAATAAGGAGCTGCATATAGAAGCTGAGCCATTATTTATTATGCATCACATAATCCCCCAGAAGCTGAGCGAGGGGAATGATACACCAGGCTATTACAGGAAAGTATATACACCCTCATCAGCCATTAGAATGACTGTCAGGGGGTGCCTGGGTGGCTCCATGCGTTAAGCCTCTGCCTTCGGCTAAGGTCATGATCTCGGGGTCCTGGGATAGAGCCCCGCATCAGGCTCTCTGCTCGGCAGGGAGCCTGCTTCCTCCTCTCTCTCTCTGCCTGCCTCTCCACCTACTTGTGATCTCTGTCAAATAATAAAAATAAATTTAAAAAAAAAAAAGGGATGACTGTCAGGCTAACAGGCAGAATTAATGGAGGGACAACAGCAGACAGTGGCTCAACCTTCATATCCACAATTCACAGACTCCTACCCCAGGGCCAACGTGGGTTCTGCAAACTCCTTCTAGTCCCTCACTGGGAAAGGCAGAGAATACTTTCAATTCATATACAATTTCTATTCAGGGGCTTTACTTCCAGTCAGTGAAGCCATTCTGAAACTGGATACAGTAGGGATCTCCCATAAATTAGACCTACAAATGATACAGATCATTATTTCCTTCTAGTGGAAGCCCCTGGAAGGAACCATGGAATTCTGTTACTGAAAGTCTCTGTGTGGGTCTTCCTTAATAGGAGCAAATTAAATTTTTTTCTAATAAAGTTGCTTTAATTGCCTCCTATTTTGATAGCATGCCATAACACTCATCTGTTAAGACTTAACTACATCCACCAACCAATTTAATGTAATAGCTAATATTTTTAAATATATATATATTTTTTTTCTAACTTTTACCGGCATTTCCTTAGTTTTTTTCTAAATGTGGACTTGTTCCTTTTCTCTTATGATTTAAATTTAAGGAGGGCATACCTTAGAAAAAGAAAAGAAAAAGCAAAAACTTGTTGAAGAGCACAAAGAATTCAATTCAAAGAAACTCACAGAATACATTTTCCTCAATTTAACATATGGAGCATAATGTGTTACAACATTAGCTCCCCTTTTCACTTCCAAACATCTGATGATAAGAAATTCTTCCTCCAGTGTACAAGATGCTCTCATCAAGCCAACTGGCTAAATTAGCATCTACATCGTTTTCAAGTAACTACACAGAATATGCGAGTTAACAAAATAGAAGGGCTGAAGCAGAAACTATGAAACTTCAATATCCACTCAGGTCACATATCTTGTCTTTTTCTTGCTGCAGCTTCTTCAGATGAACACTGAATGGCAAGGAGTATTTTCGAAGACAAAGGAGAGTAATAAACATGGTTTAGAGAAGAACCACCCATGGAAGTTCCATAAGACACTGGACAGAAACGGTGCCATTATATATACACCACTGGCAAAGAGTTCAAAGTGCTTACATAAGCAAACTTTTTGTTATGTTGATAGAAGATGCTGACTGGAAAGTTGACAGGAGATGCTGACCCGAAATCACAAAGTATCAAAATGCCTCAGTACCACCGGGAAAACACTGAGATGGACAGAAAAACTCATGCTCTGTTTCCAGGATGCCACCTCATAGATAGGATTAAGGGAAATAAGAATATGTATACAATTATTTAAACATTTTGGAGGCTAAAAGATTTTACCTAAATTTAAAGTTATATAATAAGTATACTCAAGGTCAACACTGCCTTTTTAGGCTTCATAGTAATAATCTGGAGCATAAGTACCCACTAATATTCATTGTTATGGTATTTAAAGACCTTTTGCTTCCCATCTTCTTTGGTCTGTGAAATAATATTCATTATTTTGTGTTTACATTTGCCAAAAATGTATCAGCAATGCCTTATAAAATTCAGAAGAAATTAACTTATGGTTATAACACAGAACTTTAAAAGCACAAATTTTCAAACACCATTATTTATAAATCCAGAAAATAAGACTGAAAGTTTCCATTGATATCTTTCACAAAGATGCAATTATTGAGCAATAATTTGAATAAGAAAATTAAATTTGATTGAAGTAAAACAAATGAAAAAATATAAGCACTTGGGAAATACACTATACAGCACAGATTAATAGTTACCATTGCTCTCTAAGTGATGGAAAATACCCAACTGTGAAGGGGAAGAAACACAAAAGTGTGGGTAGAATCTTTAACAGAAAGGCCATTGTTTACCCGTAAGTTTCACACTCTAGAAATATGAACACTTGCCAGGTAATTAAATACACCCACATGCAGAGTGTTCCATAGCCTTTTTTTTTTTTTTAAATTATCACCATTTATTATCCTCACCAGCAGGTAATTTTCTAAGCAACACAAGATCTGGATTGGAACTAAGGGAAGCTACACACTGGAAACTAGTTCAAGTTACTACTCTTAGATGACCAGCTGTCCATGTGCCTGCTCACGGGGAGAAACTGTTGGGCATCAAGATTTCCTCTGCCTTCTCTTGCCTGCACAGTGATACAGCTACCACAAGTCAAAAGCAGGAGCCAGCCCAGGGAGCAGATAAATTACGCTGCTCAGTGAAATTAACTGGAGTAGGGTGTAACTCTTCATTTCTTCATCCTGTACCCAAGCCAATTTGGCTTTCCACACCCATTGCATCCCAAGTCCAATTAGGTGACATCTATCTTTAAGCATTTAAGCTCCTTTAAAAATCTGGGCTTTTAACCTTTTGCAATGTATCGATACTGTTAGCAACTTATTAGTAGTAGTATTTTTATGTCACAACCAAGTATGAAACTTCTGCCTCAATTAGGATAGGAAGAAACTGTGTTTTGAAAAAATTTTAAGGCTAAGATTCGCCATGATCAGCAATCCTTAACCCACTGAGAGACATTTTACATCACAATGCAACAGACATTAATTATACACACATACATATACACACATAAAGACACAGTCAAATCCAAACCACATACCAAAATGCATGTTTCATGAAACATGTCATACCTTTAGTGTATATGAGACTCTCCATTATTTTCTCTTCTGGTTCTTTTTTCATCCTGCTCAGGCTCCCTAATTTGGTTTCACCAACCCACTGGTTGGGCAGCAACCAGAGTTTGGAACACAGAGGTCCCTCTGTACAAACACCAATTCATAGTTCTTCATAAAAATCACTCCTGCCAATCAGTGTCAGTATGACACTCCCCACAGATGAGACTAAAAAGACACTCCAAAGGGGCTGACTGATCCGTAAATAGGACTGTTTCTGAAACATGAATGAAACAGGCAGCAGGATATCTAGAACAGATGAGCTCTAACTGTGCTTCTCTAAAAGCAAATTAGTCACTTATCACTCTACTGAATGTGTACTATAATAGGCCCTTTGGACAGGAAAATGGAAACTTAAACAAGACTTCATTTTTTCTTATTATGTTGGCAAAATATTTTTAACTGATACTATCAAGTGTTGAAAAGGATGTGGGAAAATGTGTGTACTGTTATTAGGACTGTAAATTTTGTGCAGCCATTTTGAAGAATGATTTGGGAGCATATAACTAAAATTTAAACACCCTTTTACCCAGCAGTTCTTCCAGTAATTTATGCTAGCTCTTACAGATGCACAGAGACCTATGTTTCAAGACACTGACCAGTGGTAAGGAAAAACTTACGGTACAATCACATTCCTTAATTACATAGAGAAATGTCCAAAAGACAAGGTCTTTCCTTACCATTGTTTCTCAGTGGGATACTATGAGCATACTGAACAAGATATTTCTTCACAAAACGCCCCTACATGGTTAAAAATACCCCCGGGCGGGCGGGGGGAGTGGTACCATCTTGGAGTGAGAAAACCACTATTCCCTGTGTACTGTAAGGAATGTTTTCAAAAAGTATTACAAGGGAAAAAGAGAAAGCAAGCTGCAGAACAATACCTATAGTATGACTGCAATTATGTGAAAATAAACCAACCCCACTCTAGTATACATCCCCATGAGTGTATGGAATTGGAGGACACTGGAAGACAGATTGACAACTTCTGTCCCTAGGAATTCCAATATTGTTTGATTTTCTTTTTTTAAGAATTTCTTTCTATATTGGATTGGTTGGATTTTATTAGTTTAACATTTTATTTGGGGAAACTAAACTCCACAATATTCTTGCAAACCTTACATGCCTATTTTGAGAACTGTGACTGAGTAGAGCCTGTTGACAAAGCTATAAAACAAGGAGGGAAGGAGAGCAAGAGGAGGGACTAGGTACTAATGACATGAATCATAAAAGTCCTTTTCCTTCCTAATTAAAGGGAAAAATCTCTCTTTAATAAACTAATTAAACACACATAAGAAGACAATTTAAAACGTGGGAATTAAATAATAACACTACTTTGGTCCCCATTGTCACCCTCCTCCCACAACCTGTGTAAAAACATGACCTCTGACCTCTGTACCCAGCTGTCCCTCATGCTCCCTCTCGAACGCTGAGCAGCCAGTCACCTGTCCCACCAGCTCAGAAGCTCTGTGAGGTCAGAGGCCACTGAAAGCTCTTCACTCTACCTCTAAGAGCTGCTGCTCTATAAGAGAATGTTGAATTGTGATTTTAAAAAAGGATCTCTGACACAAATAGCTCACTGGGGATGAGTTCTTAACTAGTTTACAGAGTTGAGATAAGTTAGAGAAAAGATGGTCCATATTCAATAGCAATAGCGGAAAATGAAATTACCACTGGTGTTTCCTTTCAGGAAAATACTAAGGGGGTTTTGTTCATTTGTTTTCTAACTTTGCATTCTTTTTTTTTTCCATTCTAACTTTGAAACTAAAAGAACTAAGTAAGTAAAGGCACACGAAGTACTATCACTTTAGATAAGCAATTACTTCAGAAGTATTGTATCCAGGGTAAAATCATCAAAACAACTGCATCCTGGGGCACACAATGCTTTGACAATCTAGTATCCACTCCCGCTTCCTTACTGACACAGCACCAATGAATATATCCTGGGTGGCCACGTGTCAGATAAAAGCACATGACCCCCTTACAGCTAGCAGTGGATGTATATGGTTCTTGCCAATGTCACGTAGGCAGAAGTCACCAGAAAGAGATCACCTCTCCCAAAACAAGCCTCATTAGCAGAAAGTCCTCCCCTTTGACCTCTTCTTTCAGCTATGAGTAAATCCTGAAGATGCAACAGCTTACCGGAGACTCTAAGGAGGAACCCCTGTGACAAAGATGGCCGGCCCCCCAAACAGGAGGAGCAGGTCCTTAACATTGTTGGGCAGCTGCATGACTCTGGACTGCCTACCTGCTTGACCTTCCGTTACCTGAGAAAAATCGGTGTCTCTCTGTTGCAGCTGAAAACATTCCTAGTGACAGATCATCTGTGGGGGAATCAGCAGCATAGCATCCTCTTGCTCGGACTGTAAGAGGATCTAGAATAATACAGGGAAATGGAAGGTCTGATCGAGGGAATACAACAATATATAAAAGAGTAGAGAAGACATACTGCCGGTGCACGTTGGGATAATACAGGCACAACAGTGATAAATTTCTGACAGTCCCTTCTAAATAAAACGGGCATACATTCCCTGATTGCACATACCTAGGCTTCCCTTCTTTTGGCAACTTCTTTTGGAACTAACCACTTTTTGGATCATATCAGTGGTACATCCTAATTAGCCAGCTAAAAAAACACTAGTAGGAAACCTGAGGCAGGTTCTCAACACCACAAACTATCGTTAAAAGGAAACCATGAAGAAAATGTATGTTTCCTTATATACCATATCTTATTATCCATTTCCATATTTATTAGCTGCAATGATCATCTCATTTAGAGGATTTCAGCTTGACTTAAAGTTGCTTCAATCTGTATGCACTGTTCTCCACCCCACAAACACACACACACACTCTCTCTCTCTCTCTCACACACACACACACACACTCTTATGTTTCAACTCAAAGATGACGTCCCATTTGAACTGGATCTCCAGGCTAACCACACTCATGCAAAAATGGGCACTCACTCACTAACACACCCCACTGAGAAGGCTGCATGATTTACAACCAAAACAGCAGAAAGGTACCTATATCAAGTACTTGAAAAATCAACCCAGGTTTTATTATTTACATTTTAATTGTCAATTCCACAATTTTTAAAAGATTTATTTAGTTACCTGAGAGAGAGAAAGTGTGTGCACTGCGGGGAGGGGGGTGTGCGGCGGGGACAGAGGCAGCTTTAAGTAGGCTGAGTGTGGCCCCAGGTGGGACTCAATCTCAAGACCCTGAGTCACCACCTAAGCCAAAACCAAGAGTCAGACACAACCCACTGTGCTACCCTGTGTCCCCAATTCCATAATTTTTTAAAAGAAACTCATATACATTTTTAGAAAAGTTTTATAAGCAAATCTTCATTGCCTTGGATAACATTAGAAGCTCAGGGCCAAAACTCCATATTAAGAGACCAAAGAAAATCATTTTACGCAAAAAAAAACAATGCCCAAGCATTTTAGAAGATAACAGTCCCTAACATAACGTCAGCAACAAAACCAATGTTTAATTTGTTTTAATACTATAAATTATCAAAACGAGAAAATTTAAATTTCATTTCTCCCATCTCGATTCTAAAAGAATTTACCTTTTATTACCTTTTGTTAATACAGTAGAAAAAGTTTAAAAAAACACCAAGACTGAGCCATCCTGTCTCTATGAAGCATGTCTTTAATTTCTGTATAGAAGTTGGAAGTTTCTAGAATGTCCCTGAACTATCTGGAAAATGAACTAAATCTATAAGGAAAAAAAAATCTATAAATAATTTCAATGAGAAAACAACTGTCCCCAAAATAGGAGTTTTAAGATACAATGTTTGGAAATGTTAAAAAACAAACAACAACAACAAAATGGTTCCTGAATATATCATTTAAGAGTATCTGATGAGGAAATCATAAAACTATCTTGGCAAAAATTTGCATCTACAGCCCTCCTAAAACTGAAGCTTGGCACTATAACTGAGTCCTATTATGGTCTGTTTGAGAGCTTCTAACTTTAAATTAGAATTAAAGAATTTTAAGTGATTTGACAAAATCCACCTTAATGACAAAAGGATTTCCTGGGGCTAACAGGAAGGAAAAATACTCTAATTATGTTTTGCTTCCTTTAAATTTACAGTTGTACCCCTGTTCCCTCATCCATATTATGCCTACACTCTAGTCACCTGAGCTGAACTCACGCCAAGACAGGTCTGACACACATACTCAACATTTACACATACTGGCAAAGGGAAAGAGAACAGGAATTGGCACACAAATGATACACTTGAGATACTATAATTCTTAACTATTCTCTTATAAAATCACTCTCTGACTACTTCTCCTGACTACTGGTGAGAGTATAAGTAAATTAATATATTTCTGAATGACAGCTGTGTCAGAGGTTTTTTTATTTCTCGACAATCATAGAAGAGCCAAGATAATCCTGGGCATCTCCTGCCAAATTATGGAGTTAAGAGGATGATGGTCTAATCTAAAATTGACTCATTGAGGATTTAAGAGCACAGGAATCACAAAGATACACACTAGTAAAAATATTTCATGACATTTTGACTTATTGCCATAAATGAATTATAATCTGAAGTCAGGTCAGGCAACTAACATTAAAAGCTAATTAAGAGACCAAGAGGTATTTTCACCTACCACACCCTTTGTAAAATACATAACTTCTATGATGTCCTTCCCTCACATAACACCTCACATACCCATCATTACTTTGCTGACACAAAATACATTTTTTGTAAAGTCTACAGAGCTGAAGACACAGGAGCCCATGGTTTTAGCCCAGCAGGTTTGACTCCAACCAGCAGCAGGAACCACACCTACATAATTCCCCTTCTGCAGGAGCACACCCAGGATCAGTACTCTGTTTTTAAAACATTTGTTCAGATTTTTTACTTCCCCTACTTCTTAATTAAGCTATACTGAAACATCTAAGGTTTCAATGATCTGTAAGTTGAGTCTGAGCAAGGAAACTTTCAGGCTAATGTGTATTTTAGTACTTCCCTTTGAATACTTAAGGAATCACACTCACAAACTCGATTACACAGAAATGTTCTTTATAAAAGGACTCCTTACTCCTCCCTTGAAATCTCGGGAGAGAAAAATATAGAACTCTGACCACAGACACAGAAAGCCAGATGTATGCAGTCCCATATGCCCCCTTAATTTATAGATACCATGGGAACCACTTTATGTTTATCTGTACATTTTCAAAATTCCAATAATTGTTTAATGTGACTTCACAAAAAAAAAAGGTTAAACATGCAACAATTTATATTTCATTTCTCATATTATAGATTTACCTTTTATTAGATTAGTTAACAGCAATAAACAGAAATAAGAAACAGGAGGGCTGATCCTACCAAACCATGTCTTCATGTTCTGACTAGAGATTTGAAGTTTCTAGAACATGCTCAAGCTCAATGGGAGAATGAATTCAATCTAAGAAGAAAAAAGAGTCTTGAAGAATTTCGATAAGAAACACATTTATTCCCAGAATAAACCTGTTTTTTCAAAAAAGATCTTAGAATAAATGATAACTCTAAAGGTTAAATAAATTTGGCTTTATAAACATCAACAACTGTAATGACAAAAACAACCAGAATAGGCACCGTAACTTTCATAGACTCCTCTCAGTTCCAAAAGGTTCCTGGATCATCATTAAGCAACATAACAAGCACAGTTTAACTATAATCCGTACAAGAAAGAAGTCAACATGAGGAAGCACTATTACTCTTTTAACGTTTCTTACCAAAAAACACATTAAGGTCCCAACTGAAATGTATGGTCCTGATCCTTGAAAAACCATTATTTTCAACTGATAGTTGTATAATTTATCATAGTTTGGAATTTTGTGACAACACATCATGATTTATTGTGCTCTACTCTCTCCCACAAGGACTGGGGTTGGGGCAAGTCCTTAGGTCTTACATACTATACCATGGTTCCTTTAAAAAGATTCAGTCATTTGACTTGCCTCCTCCCAACCTCTCTCATTTTAGACAAACAAGTGAGTCACTTATGAATGCTGTAAGACTGGCTACTCATATTTTGGATGCTTGAGCATTTTGTTCAAACAAGCATGGATATATAATGACTATTAACTTATCATGGTAGAATCACTAATAGGCTTAACAGGTTGAACAAGATCCAATGCAGAATATTCGAGGGCTTAAGAAAAAGCAACATGGGGCGCCTGGGTAGCTCAGTGGGTTAAGCCTCTGCCTTCAGCTCAGGTCATGATCTCAGGGTCCTGGGATCGAGCCCCACATCGGGCTCTCTGCACAGTGGGGAGCCTGCTTCCTCCTCTCTCTCTGACTGCCTCTCTGCCTACTTGTGATCTCTCTCTCTCTGTTGAATAAATAAATAATATCTTTAAAAAAAAAAGAAAAGAAAAAGCAACATGTCCTAGAAGAAAAAATAATCAATTTGTTACCTACCTGTACATGTTTTAAGAGCAATTTTCATGGATCTCTCATAAACCCCTGGAATTAATGTATATTGATAACACATTTCTGAAGGGCATTTAACTTACATCAAAAATCTCCTTTGAAAATAAAGTTGGCTAGGGGCACCCGGCTGGCTCAGTCAGAAAAGCGTCTGACTCTTGATCTCAGGATTGTGAACTTTACCTCACATTGGGTATAGAGATTTTTAAAATAAATAAATTTTTAAAAAATAAATAAGTAAAAACAAAGTTGGCTACATGCGATCCAGAGATTCTACTTCTAACAAATAATAGAAATAATAACCAAGTACAGAAAGATGTGTACTCAGGAAATGATAACCAAGTACACCAAGATGCACGTATGTTCACTGAGCCCAAGATGAAAACAGAAAAAGAGAGAGAGAGAGAGAGATCAAATGTGTAATAGTAAGGAAACTGATTAATATATACTTCCATATAATGGGATACTATAAATATTTTAAAAATATAGTTAAAAACAGCAAAAGATGACATATTTACTTGAAAAAGAAAGTAACAAACAACAAATATGATATATTATCATTGCATATGTCTCAGTATATTTAAGATTTGAGGTAGAGCTATATAAAAAATGTTCACAGTTAACTGTAAATAGTGAGGGGACAAGCATTCCTTCTTCCTCTTTCTTGATGCTTCCATGTTTTCTTGAAAATGTCCCTAAGGAGTATTTTTTAAGTCTAACTTTATCTGGCCATGACTGGTGAAGCCATGCCTGAATAAATTTTGACAAATTTTAAAACAAATACTGATGAGATAGTGGTTCACTGTGGTATCCAAACCACAGTACATTTCATACCTGCCGCCCAGGACAAGGCTACAATCCAGAAGATGCTGCCAATATGCTTGGCCACCTCTACTGGTCATACCGGTTACCCTTTTCATTTTGGTGCTTCTTTCACCTTTTTTCTAGTATCAGGTAAGAGCTAAACTCTTCCACTCAATAGACACATACTGACAAATTCTTACATGTCACCTAAGCTGACAACCCAAGCAACACAAGCTACTAGGAGCAAACCCTCGGTTGTAGGAAGCTCCAGATTCATCTGGGGCAACGGGCACACACGGCAACAATTACAATAATATAATGGCACAAGAGAGGATACTTACTGAGCAAGGGTAGAATCAGGTAACTGCCTGGTGGGAGGAGAGTTATCGGTCAAAGGACTCAAAAACTCTAGATGGAGTTAAATGTTAAAGACAAACTCAGTAAATAGAAAACACAACTTGACTCTAGTTATGTTGAACCTGTGTTAGGGTTCTCCAGAGAAACAAAACCAATAGGATATGTGTGTGTGCATACGTGTGTATCCATCCATTTAGAGAGAAAGATATTTAAGGAACTGGCTCATTCAGTTATGGGGGCTGGCAAGCCCAAAATCTGCAGGGCAGCCTTGTCGGCTAGAGACCCAGGGAAGAGCTGATGATGTAGCCCAAGTCCAAAGGCAGTCTGGAGGCATATCCTCCAAAATATCCTCTTTCTTGGGGGACCTCAGTACTTTCAATCTTAAGAACTTCAACTGATAGGCTGAGATCTTCAACTACATTATGGAGAGTAACCAGCTTTACTCAAAGTTTACTGATGTAAATGTTAATCCTAGCTAATCCTATCTAGCAATTATTAGGTATTTACCCAAAAGATACAATTACAGTGATCCAAAGGGGCGTCCTCACCCTAATGTTTATAGCAGCAATGTCCACAAAGGCCAAACTATGGAAAGAGCCCAGATGTTCATATATATGATGGAATACTACTCAGCCATCAAAAAAAAAACCACAATGAAATCTTGTCATATTGCCAGGATGTGGATGGAACTAGAGGGTATTATGTTAAAGGAAATAAGTCAATCTGAGAAAAACAATTATCGTATGATCTCACTCATGTGGAATTTAAGAAACAAAACAGAAGAGCATGGGGGAAGGGAGGGAAAAATAAAACAAGAGGAAATCAGAGAAGGAAACAAACCAAAGAGACTCTTAATCATAGAAAACCAACTGAGAGTTGCTGGAGGGGAGAGTGTAAGGAAATGGAATAATCAGGTGATGGGCATCAAGGAGGGCATGGGATGTAATGAGCACTGGGTGTTATATAAAACTGATTAATCACTGAACTCTGCCCCTGAAACTATTAATACACTACAGCAATATCTAAATGGGTGTTTGATCAAAATCTGGGCACCACTGCCTAGCCAAGTTGACACATAAAATGAACCATCACAAAAACCACATCAGAAAAGTAGAATAAAAAATAATAGCAATCAAATTAGGAGTTCTTCAGCCCTTCATTATAATTTTGTCTATTCTTCCATCTTCCCTTTTCAGTCCCCCAAATTTCTCAGTCCTCTGTCTACTGACCCTACTGTTAGAGGAGGCCTTTCAGATTCTCAGATTCTGCACTGGCTTAACTTCCTAACACTTTAATCTTTCTTTCTTTCTTCTTCCTTCTTCTTTCTTTCTTTCTTTCTTTCTTTCTTTCTCTTTCTTTCTTTCAGATTTTATTTCCAAGCAATCTCTACACCCAACATGGAGCTCAATTTCATAACCCCAAAATCAAGAGCCTCATGCTTTATTGACTGAGCCATATAACAATGTCCTTCTCACTGAAATTAAAGAATATTTCTTTCTGCAACAGGTCAAGATGAGGTAAAAGGAAAGAAAGAATCAAAAAAACAATGAAGGAACTTTTGCATTGTTAAAAGACAGCATGAAATAACAGAAAACTTCAACATGAAGAACTGCATGCTAGTCTACACTAAAATTTCAGATTTTCATGTCATGTCATAACCTGAGACAATGCAAAAAAAAATCATCCAAGTGAAGCCTCTGTTCTGCTGTATAAAAAAAAATGAAGGTTAGTAGGACCATCACTCAACACAACATAATTTCTCTTTGAAAGGACTGAATGGAAATGCATATACTCAAGACAGTATTCTAAAGAATAGGGGGGAAAAGGCAGGATAAAATGTCAATGTTTGGTCAACCAAAATTTTTTTTAGTCTCTTCTACAATTTCATTCACTCACCAAATCCCAAATCAGTCCAATGCAAAACAACTACCAGAAAGAATTTTAGACTCTTTAATTGCCTGCTCAAGGAATATATCCTTACTTTATTCATTATTTTCACTTTCATATCCTTTCTATATAGTCATTAACATTCACTTAGAAAGGGAACTATCAAATGAGGTATTGGCAACTGGAAAACATCCATGGTTTTCAAAACCTGTTTTACACTGACTGTCAACAGTAGATATCTGAGAAAGAAGACTATGAAGAAAGTTCATTACTTTTATAGTTCTGCAGTTTAAGCAGTCAATACTTAATTCTTCCTCTGAAATCAGAAAAAAAAAATTATAATATCTTTTTTATGGACTGTGTGAAAAACTTAGGATCACTCAGGAAGAATCATTTATAAGGGACATATATGCCAAATATTAAGCCAGCTTTGACGGTCTCAACTTTAAGCAGAACTTCAAGGAAAATATAATTCCCTTTTATTAACCCAAATAGAGAAAAATGTTGACTGCATTCAATGACCAAAGTCATACTATATAATGAAGTCACCAGAAATTCAATTCTTGCCCTATCATCCATTCTATCTGAATGTCAGTTCAGACTACCACAATTTGTGCAGCTACTTAGTAATTTTTAAACAAATCCCCAAAAAACAAAAACAAAAAACACCCTTTTACTTTGGATTCTAGAGATCATGTAATTTCATTCACCCACATATCAAATGAAATTGCCTTGGAGAGGTGACATAACTTTCCCAAGTATCTAAGCATCATACACTAGAAGGAGAAATCTTCAAAATTCCAACACTCTTTCAACTGCATCTGCTGATACTACATTTGGATCTTGCTCTGTCTGTATATCTGTATGTGCACATAAAGAACGTTTAGGGATGCCTGGCTGGCTCATTTGGTTAACCATCTGACTTTGGCTCAGCCCATGGTCGCAGGGTCCTGGGATAGAGCCCCATGTCAGGCTCTGCAGTCAGCGTGGAGTCTGCTTATCCCTTTCCTTCTCCCTCTGCCCCTCCCCCCACTCATACTCCGTCTGTCTCTCTCATTTATAAAATATTTATCTCATTTGAACACCATCCAACTCTGGAAGCTGGACATTATAGTCCTTCCATGATGCAGAAGAGGAAACTAGGACAGATGACGGGACATGGCCTGGGTCATGCAGCCAGCAAAGGAAACTGAAATACCCATCTGTTGGATCGTGGGAAGTCATACATCAGATTAGAAAGCACCCTGTATGTCAAGACTTTATACTAATTTATAGGCATTGAGTCTTCACCGAAGAAGTGACATAAGGACTGTTTTAGCAATATGGAAGTTCCTCAAAAAATTAAAGATAGAAATATTATATGATACAGCAGTTCCATGGGTATTTAACCCAAAGAAAAGGAAAATATTAATTTGAAAAGATGTATGCACTCCTGTGTTCACATTAGCATTATTTACAATAGTCAAGATATGCAAGGAACTAAGTGTCCATTAACAGATGAATGAATACATGTGGTATGCATATACAATGGAATATTATTCAGCCATAAAGAATGAAACTGCTCTTTGAAACAACAGGGATGGCCCCTAGTGGGCATTATGCTAAGTCAGAGAAAGACAAATAACCTCAAGATTTAATGTGTGGAAACTGAAAAACAAAACAAACAACAAACAAAACAAAACAGAAATCCTCATAAACACAGAAGTGAAGAGAATTAAGTTATACAATAAATAAATTACAGGGATATAATATGCAGCATAGGGAATATAACCAATAATATTATAATAACTTCATATGGTCACAGATAGTAACCAGACTTACAGTAAGCATTTCATAACGTACACAAATGTCAAATCACTATGCCGTACACCTGAAACTAATATAACATTGCCATTAACTGTTGTCAACTAGACTTCAGTAAAAAAAATTATAAGGATGACTATTTCAGGAACATTCATTTTGAAGGAAAGCACAAGGTGATCTGACAAACCAAGGAATGACAGAAGAGGGAAAATTCTTAAAGACCACTTAAATGATGTGGCCCCAAAATGATAAGAGCTGGTAAGTATAATATATATGTATGTGATCTCGGTTCCTTGGAATTTTCTGAGTGGCAGAGAAGATAGGATGATCTTTGTTATTCACAGCAAGCCCCTTTCGACTATACCTGAATTTACATTAATCAGGTGACTCTAGGCGATAGGGGCTGGTTACCAACCACATGATTAGAGGGTTAGAACTTTCAGTCCCTCTCTCTCCCCACTCTCACTCCCACCCAACCTCAGGGGAAGACATGGGGTAGGGGGGAATGACTGAGCTCAACCAACAATGCCAATGATTTAATCAGCTATGCCAATGTGATGGAACCTTCATTAAGAGCCTTAAAAGATGCAGTTTGGAGAGCTTCTGGTTGGTGAACCCACCCATGCGACAGGAGGGTAGTACACCATGACCCCACAGGGACAGAAGCTGCTGAGCTCTCCATGTGTGGTTCTTCATCTATGTCCTTTCTTTATCCTTTATAATAAACCAATACACATTAAGTAAGCATTGCCTTCAATTCTGTGAGTTTACAGCAAATCATCAAACTGGAGGAAAGGGTCATGAGAATTCCCAATTTATAGCCAGTTGGTCAGAAATATGGGTGACAACTTGAGACTTGCAGCTGGCATCTGAAGAGGGGGGACAGTCTTATGGGACGGAGCCTTTAGCCTGTGAGGTCTCCACTAGCTCCAGGTAGTTTGTGTCAGAATTACTTAATGAAAGGGGAATACCCACACAGCTGGTGTCAGAAATGCTGTGAGTGGTTCTCTAGTCTTGGTGATGACATGATAAAACTGCCCCCAAAATGGCTTTTTTTCCTCCTATCAGCCCTTCATGGAGAGTGCCCACTCAACCCAGAAGACATCACCTTCCCTGAAGAAAAACACCATGAAGACCCAGCTCTTATCTCTCCTTTCTTGGGAGCAGAAAGGACTCTCCAACGAAGAATGGAAGGTCCTCACTAGAGCAAGCCATTAAGCCCCTGTCTACTCTGATACTTTTATGTCCTTCCCATGAATGTGGTGGCCTCATGACTCATACTATGGAATAAGGAAGACCTTGTTCAGAGAGAAATTGCTCACTGCTTCTCTATGTGATGGAGGAAAGAAGGGAAATGAAAAGTCAAAGCTGACCCTTACGGTCTGGTCTGATGGCAAGAAGAATGGTGGTAACCGCAACAGAACAGGGAAGGGGGAGGGAGGAAGGGGGAGGGAAAGGTATTCTGTTTGAGAAGACAAACATACACAAAAAAAGCATCCAGGGCTCTGGGCATGGGGGGAAGGGGGAGGTGCAGCGGTGAAATGAACACAAGCATCAAATCTAAATCCCTCTCAAAGCCCCACTAAAACAACAACAAAGGAATTGTTTTAAGAAGATGGAGAGAATGGAAGAGGTACTGAGAAAAATTCTGGAATAGGAAACAAGTTAAGCAGTATTTAACTGGAGATTTAATAAAGCCAATCCTAAACCAGCTTGGAGGAAAATTAACCTAGTCACTTTACACTGCAGAGTTCTCAAAGCTTAGAATGGGTCAGGAATGGGTCATGACAAGTACTTCTGGAAGTAGAAGTCAACTGATTTTCTTGGAAAGGGGTAACAGTTAAAATAAGGATCGATTGAAAATTGCTTAGGCAATTATGAACCCTACGTCCCTCATCCCACTCCAAGTCACCAGTGATCACCCCTCACACACCCCAGCAGAAGACTGGAGGTTAATTCTCAAAAGAGGTTAAAACAGAGGGTTTCTGGCTTGAGAATACAAGGCATACCTGAGAACCTACCAAATGCAGAGGGATAAGTAAACAGAGACATTCTAAATGCAGAGATACCTGGCCTTCTTTCCACATGGTCACTGGAAAGCTAACAGCTTCAAACACACACACACACACACACACACACACACACACCCCAAAGGACATCCCTGAGATTTTGGAATACTGGAATTAAAGAACTGACTATAAATGTAAATCTTTTAGAGAGGAAAAGGAAGTTACACACAAAGGATGAGGAATCAGAATGTCTCGACCTTCTCAACACCAACATTAGAAAAGTTAAAGACCAAAGGAACTGAAAGAGCAAACTCTTCAAAATAGAAAAAGCAAAATTTTTAACCTAGAAGTCCTTAGCCAGCAAAACTATCAAAGAAATGAGAAGATACACAAGCAAAAAATGTATGTGTTCTACAGTATTTCTCAGGACACTACCATAAATAGAGCTCCACCAAAATTAAGGACCAAACCAAGAAGAATGTGATAGAGGAGACAGACATCAAAAAAAGAGAAGAAATCTCCAGAATGATAGTGAAGGAGAACATAGTGACAGATACCAGCCACAAAGAAGAATCATCCTACATTAGATTAGATCAGAAAGCTCTGGGAGAAAAGCTTATTCAAAAGAAGAAATTGATAGAATTTTTAAGGTAAAAAGAAGATATGGATAGGGTAGAGTCTGAAGATAAGATAGTAACAAACACATAAAAACACACACACCAAAAAGGGCCAGTATTAATGCCAGGTGAAACAGAAGGTGTACAATAAAGGAAAAGTAATCATGTTTGATGACATGGCTCTGCTCTGAACAGTGTATGCTGTCATAACATTGTCAACACTGAATGCTGAACTAAACAAAACTACAATAGATGTGTCCTGGGGCCAAGGAGATGGGGTGGAGTGGGATGTGGGAAGACAAGGTAAGGCATGTATGGCAGGGGTCAGATGGAGGGAAGCAAAAGGAACTAAATTTTCACCTTGAACATAATATCTAAGACTACAAAAACGTGAAATAGCAAAGCCAGAATGACGTTTAAAGATACAGAAGTAAATTTTTTAAAAATCAGCTAAAAATATTAAATGACTCTCCACGTCCAGAGGTTTTCCACTCTAGCCAGCCTACACTGCTCATTTCCATGGCCATGAAGCCAGCTCATCATCAAGGGAAAGGTATATGGTATGAAATGAATCACCATAAATCCCCTCAGTCGTTAGGGAAAAGTCAAAGCAGGTGGTTTAATTGTCCCATAGCAGCGACATCTTAGTGAATGCTCAGGATAATATATTACCTTTTGAATGCAGTGACTATTAGTCAATGAAGAATTTTATCACTCCTTCCTTTTATGATTTTTCTTTCCCCTCACAGTTATACTTCTGACCATCCACCACTCGACAATAAAACTTAAAAATTAAAGTATTTAATAATTATCTCTAAGCAGGAAACTAAAAACCTCCATATATGAAAAGGATATTTCAGCTTGGTCTAGATCCACAATGCCACCTGAGAGGTGAAAGGTCTATCTCTAATACGAAATGGGGGGAAGGAGGGAGAAACTGACCAAAAGAGACACAATAGATGATTCAGAACACTATCTAATTCTTTCTAAAAAAAATGACCATGGATCAACCTAAAGTACTCCATATGAATCTCAAAACATAAAGGAGATAGCACAGTAAAAGTATTTCTACATTTTCCCTATTACCTATTCTCCATTAGCCCAAATAGTCAAGAAAAAAGTTCGTAAGCTACTATGATTGGAAAACAGTAAAACTATTTCTTAATTATGCTAAATATTAAATTTTAGCTATTCATATGTTTTCAATGAGAAAGCCTAAGGAATCTGCAAAGTGATTTCCCAGTGGGGAAATATTTAACTGGAAAAAAAAGACTATTGTTATTTGGTCCTGCTCCATTAATATAAACAGACACTTATGTAGCTAAGATTTAAGTAACTAGAACAGTTTCCCAGACTCAGCACTTTTTACCTCTTCTTTCCTTTCTCTCTTCATTTTTACAGCTACAAAGAAAACTGTCAAGATTCATTTCTGGCTACAGAGACGGGGAAGCCCACTTCCATGGAACACAATCATCGCACAGTTCTCAAAGCTCTTCATTGAATGTTTTTCAAAGTTCAAGTTAAAAAACAGAAGTTCATTTTCACTTTGGAAATCGAACTTGAAAGAAAAATGTTACCTCCCAGAATTTAATTCCTTCCAAGAAACTCCCTGAAGGACATAAACTGTTAAGACATGGCCGCTTGGGGAAAGCATTTTCATGTCCTTTTTGACATGTGAAGCTACATGGGACTTGACAGGAATAATTTTTACAAGCTCGAGTCTGTCTTTTCTTTATGTGTTCAACATGAATTAAAAACATGTACTTTACCAAAAGCTTGCTGGATTCTATAAACAATTCAGATCCCTTTACAGAGAATGCACAGGGGAGGCAGAAAGGATCTTTAATGCTTTGCATGTTGTTCGCTTAAAAAAAAAAAAACACAATCTTTGAACAGAAATCAAATGTAAATGCATGCCCGTATAAAACAGAGGTAAGTAAAAGAAAAAAAAATAAATAAGTGGGCTTTTCAAACTGATAAAACTACTCACCCTTATCCATTTAAATACTCCTAGAGAAAAGTAAACGAGGCAAAACAAGTAGCTTCTTACCAACAGATATAAATACTCTGCATATACTTGCCAATTACCCCACAAGAATTCCCAGAGGGTTCACCTTCACTCCGATGGCCTGGAGCTGTTACCTGGAATGAATGTCCCAGCCAACATTCTGGTTGGGTTCAGTCTCGTGCACCCACACTCCTGGAAACGCTCTTATCCCCTGCTTCCCAAGCTTCATACTCACATATCCTGCTTTCATGAAACCATGAAGTCCACCTCCCCCTACAAAGGAATCTGGAGGCCTGATCTAAATCATTTATGTTATAGATGAAGCCAGAGTCACAGAGCTTAGGGAAGGGGTCGGGAGGACGGCAAAACGTGATCTTACGTATCCTGGCCGTCACTTACAATCCATTTTGCAGTAGAAAATTCTTCCGTGATGATTAGGGCTTGCAGCACTGCAGGTCTGCATATCTATACTCAGGACAAACAGGCTTTGGGAGGACCGCCCTTTGCCTGGTCATGCTTTGGAAACATGGTTTATAAGAGGAAATGTATTTGTAAATTTAAAACAACTTACAAATTAACTTTTGTAACTTGACAAGTTTCTAAGTTAGAGATTTCATGTGTAATAAAACCAACTTATTGGAACTCAACAAACCAAAACCCCTGACTTGATTTTATCTGATCTCGATTGGAAAAGAGGAAAATAACATCAAAACAAACTCGTATCAGAAATGTAACCAAAACACCATTTTTAGAGAACATGCTGAATAAACTTACTCCAATATTCTAGACTTCCAGAACTGAATTATTGAGATATCCAAAACAATGATCTCACCTCCCACATTATGTCCAATTATCAAACCTAGCCATCAGCTATCTAGAAAACTCAACTAGAACACAAGCACAGTCATTAGGAAATGTTAAGAGTTAAATCAAATAATTAAGTCCAATCCCTTATTCCAACATCTTGGCTTTATTCATGTTTAGATTTTAAAAATACACTTGGGAAAAAATAAGTAAAAATAGTTTTAAAAAATAACAAAGGCCAGTCCGAAGTATCTATCAGCTAATATTTATTGTTTGTTATGGGCCAGGCACTGTTCTGAATATGTCATTTTATCTGCACAACCATTAGGACAGTGCCAATTTTACAGAGGAAGAAATCTGAAGCACAGAGAGGTTATGCAATTTGTTGAGGATCACACAGCCAGTAAACCTTATCTCTTAACCACCCTGTTCTGCTGCCTTTTATCAAACTGCTTCAATTATTTCTCACTTCTCCAAATTACAGTGGATTATACTGTACTAACAGCTACTTTACCAGCAGATTACATAAATTGAAAAGCTAAATTATATCAGGGAAAGCCAAATAGGATTCCACTACCAGCAACAGCACACCATGCTTACACATTCATGCTTGCATATTCTTCTCATGTTTGTTCAAACGTGTATGTCCCATCCGCAGGTACAATTTCCCACGTCTGCCTAAAGTTTTCCTAGTTACGTCTTCTAGGAGACACTGAAATATCGAAATGGGGGTTTTATATAAGCAGTATTTAGGGAGAACAATCCTCTCTCCTCAGATTTTGTTTAGAAAGCACTCGCTACCCTGTGATTGTGGTGAGTCACCCCTCTGCTCTCTGGGTGTTGTTTAAAGTTCCTAGGGAGAGGGAAATCAGAGAGGCTGCCTTCAGCCCTGAGGAAGACAAACAAGCCCAGGGCCAGGTCACAAATCTCCAAATGGTGAAGGCCCACTAGCAATGGGCTTCTAAAGCACAAATTGGCAGGGATTCAAAGATTCTTAAAGCCAGACTCTCATTGTTGTACGGTAATGAAGCATTAGTTCATAAACTCATACTGTCCTGGACCATATGGTCCAGCATCTAAAGAAGCCTCTGGGAACCGAACTTTGGCAGCCCCACTCATGGCCCACAGCCCAGTAAAGGCGGTCGGTCTCTAAGCAGATTCACCCCTCGGGCTCTGCAGATGGTGGTTCTCAAACTTAGCATCGGAATCACCTGGAGGGCTGTTAGACACAGACTGCTGCACCTATCCCCACGGATTCTGATGGAGGAGGTCTGGTGTGGGTCCCAGAGTTTGCATTTCTAGCAAATTCCTCGGAGACGCTGGTGACATCACGCTTTGAGAACTGCTGATTTAAGTTAAGTTCTTGGCTGGTGCCACCAGCAAGTACCACTTAACTGCAGGTATTTTCCGTCAACAAAGGTAAACGTTCTCAAGAGCTGAGGAAAAAGCCAGCTAGTCTCTTCACAGCTTCTCCTCCTATCCTCCATCACTAACAAGGAAACTAAGTGACATCCTTGAGGTACAGGCTTGAGAGCATGCATTACAGCGCCACAGCATTTAAAGACAGAAATCTTGGGGAGAGCAGGGAAAGAGAAGTTTCCCCTAACATATCAAATCAAAATAAGCCAGAAATTGAATTTTGTTCCTACATCACCTGTCTTCTGACACTGCTCACGAACGTCTGGAAAAGGAAAAGAAGCCAGAATGAGGGAAAGCATTAACAAAAGGACTTTATACTAGAGACTAAAGTATCTTTCATCAATGCAGCTCAAAGAATCAAATAAACTTGATTAATTTTCTACGAGTTTACAACAGCACTACCACAGGCGCTACTAATTCACCTCCACACATCATGCCACTGGGCACAATGATTTAAAATAACCAGAAGAAAATAGAAAATACCAAATAGAAAAATATTCCTAGCCAAACTCAGAAATTTTTCAGTATTAACATGAACTTAAAAATTCACCAAAAAATAATTACAGTTCTTCAAATAAAGTGTTAAACCCAGAACTCACACATACCACATTTTGTCTCTACCACTTACCAGTTGTGTGACCTTGGGCAAATTACTTGACCTCTCTGTAGCCACTCAGTAAAATCAATAAAATGGGGCTGGTACTATGTCTCTCATACAGTTTTTTATGAGGATTAAATGAAACTGGCACATAGTAAGTATCCTATAAATGTTAGCTATAAATATGATCCCATAAATGTTAATATGAATTATTTTTATTGAGCAGACCTTGCAATTTGCAAGCAATATATTAAGATCATGTAAAATATACTAATGGCACTGAAAGACATTTCTCCAACCCTCTTTCATGCCTTCAATCCCTGCAACCATTATCATGGGTGAGTTTGCCCAGTCCCTCAATGTTTCTATAGACTATTAATTTTCCAATTAAACCACCAACGTTTAGAATAAAAGGAGCAAGCTTCATCCTCATATTCCCACAAAATGAGAGCTAAAAGTTCACAGCAAGAGGCGACAGACCTTTGTTTTGAAAACTTGTTGAGTTAAATCTAAACAGACCCCGTATGTTGCAAGAGAAGGCACTAGCCGAGGTGAGGACTCTAGAGACAGATGTCTGACATTTTGTGGAGGGGGAAGGGAAATGTTTATTTATTTTTTTAGAGGAAAAAGAGATGTAACTTCTCTTTAAAAAAAAAAAAAAAAGGCAACATAATTTATTAGCAAGCAGGCACACTACTCAATAAGGAACCAATAAGGAAAGGAATACAACCATCTTTTGACTCAATGATCTATTCACTGTAAAGATAGAAAGAACTGTCATTGTAGGTCAGCAAACTTAGCATAAAAGAGGGTGAATTTGTCCAGATAGGGGATAATGACAAAGACTTAGCGATCTACTGGACTGACAGAATTCCGGTACATCTTTTCCTAAACGCCACCTCGTGAGTGCCATTTAAAGGTTCCCAAATAACACGGAGAAGAAACCCTAGGAAGCCCCAGAAGATAACAAACTTCTGTCCACATAACTCTTGTGTAAACAGACTCCAGAGAACATCAAAAGGACTTCACTGGGGAGCCAGTGCGAAGTAAGAGATCTTCAGAAACATGCCTCCTGATGCCTCTCCTCTTTAAAACAGTCTCTGGTTGTCTATGACCTGGGGGAAATTCTCACAATATAACCTAAGTTTTAAAAAAATCAGGACACAAAACTATTTATAGAGAGTGACGCCCTATGTTCTGTTAAAAAAAAAAAAAGTCATCTGTTGCTATAGAGCCATTCATACAGATTCATACAGATATATGAGCACAAAAGGAGGAATTCAATACTCTCTGGGCTGTGATACTTCTCTGTATATTCTGCATTTTAAAGGTTTGAACTTTATGATAAATATACATTAATATTATAAATCAGAACTATTTTATGACATACTTCTAAGATAAAGCCTTTTTTTTTAAGATTGATTTATTATTTTGAGAGAGAGAGAGAGAGAAAGAACGTGTGACAGGGAAGGGCAGAGGGAGGAGAGAGAGGAAGTTAGGACACTCCACACGGAGCCCCACAGAGGGCTGGATCCCACAACCCTGAGATCATGACCTGAGCCCAAACCAAGAGTCGGCGCTTAACTGACTATGCCACCCAGGAGCCCCATACGAGTTAAAGGCATTTTTTTTTTTAAGATTTTTATTTATTTATTTGACAGAGACACAGCGATAGATGGGGAACACAAGCAGGGGAGTGGAAGAGGAAGAAGCAGGCTTCCAACTTAGCAGGAAACCCGATGTGGGGCTTGATCCCATGAACCGGGGATCATGACCTGAGCCGAAGGCAGACGCTTAACAACTAAGCCACTCAGGTGCCCCGAGCTAAAGCTTTTTAATGTACTTTTATTTACACAAAACTACATGGTAGGATGTGTTACATATTTGAGGTTACATTCATAAATAATAATTTAATACTCATTTCCTATACTAATTCAGTACAAACCTCCGGTCTTAAACAGGTTAACAAATGGGAAAAAAAATAATTCAAATGACCATAGTTGCTTCCCTCACATGTCTGACAATGTCACTCTCTACTGGCCTCTACAGGCAAGGTAGTTAGAACCAACCCAGTGAAATCAAAATCCGAAGCCGACTTCATGACCAAATGCATTTATTTAGCAAATGAAATCACTATGTCAGAGTAAAACATTCCACACAGAAATTCAAATGCAGCTCTATCTTGGTAGTAGTCCCCTCCCAAGCCAGGAAGTAATTCACATTCAGCATGCAGGATATCCAGAGAGAGGGCAGAAAATGCCCACTTTAAATAACTCAACCTATACTGTGTTGTTACAGACATTTAACAGAAGCCTCCTCCCTTTTTCTTTCTTTCCTTTTTTTTTAAGATTTTATTTGAGAGAGAGAGAGAGAGCACGAGAGAGAGCACGTGTGGGGTGAGGGCCAGAGGGAGACTCAGACCTCCCCCCTGAGCAAGGAGCCTGATGCAGGGCTCTCTCCTGGGACTCCAGGACCATGACTGAGCTGAAGGCAGATGCTTAATCGACTGAGCCGCCCAGGCACCCCCTTTGTCTTTCTTAATACAGGAAAGGATTAATCACCTCTTGAGAAGCTTCTATTTAAAATATACCTAAAATCAAAGCATTAGCAATACAAAAAAAAATAAGAAAGAGCTTAAATTAACAGTACATTTCAATGTTAATTAATCTTATTTTTACCAAGTCAACTGCATTTTTCTGACAAAAAAGAACTGCAATTTTGGGGCCCAGGTGGCTCAGTCAGCTGAGGTTCTGAGTCTTGGTTTCCACTCTGGTGGTGAGCTGGGTCATGAGATTTAGCCTTCACCTGGCTCCACGAGGCTCACGGTCCTCTTGAGATTCTCCTTCTCCCTCTGCCCCTCCCCGTGCTTTTGTGCACGTGCACTCTCTCTCTCAAAATAAAGAAATAAACTCTTAAAAAAAAAAAAAAAGTAGTACAATTTCACAAATAGAAACTGGCTACAAGACACAGAAAAAACAGTTAAAATAATCACTTCGGATTATGTATACAAATAAAGAGCAGCAACAGGATAATCCCAAAATTATGCGTATGGTAAATGGAAGGAAAATAACATGAAATAATTATTTTTCATACTTGCATAAAGAAACTCTGGAAGAACAGGGAGAAACGAATAAAAGCGATTATTCTAGTGGGAAGGGATGACAAAGCAGAGAGGGGGTAGAAGAACTGAGACTTCACTGCATAGTTTTCTGTATCCGTTTTTTCCAACAAGGTAAACGTATGGCCTGCTCAATAAACTAAATGAAAATTTAAGATGACCGGGCTGCATCATGATTTTCTGGCAACCCTGTCCCTCGTCTAATATAGAGGTAAAGAATACTGGCTGTTGCGTCTCGCCGCCTGCACCTTCTGGGCCTGTCATGCCTGGAGCCAGCTAAGGAGCACGACGGGAAAATCCCGAGAGAGGGGGGACAGTGCCCTTGCCTCAGTGATGGTCGCAGCAGCCAGACCACGAGCTGGGAAACCACAGCTCTCCTCAGCAGTAGCTCTCAGATGCCAGGAGAATCGGGCATAATTTGATTTCTGCACAGCATAGCATCTGCTTAATTCAATTTCCTCTGCTACACATGGTGGTCTCTCAGTTCTCAGAACATTTTATCAGATGGCTAATATTATTATCATGTAAAAAGCCCCCATTCTATTTTACCATGTGTTACCACACAGTTCCCTACATATTACTGATAACATCTTTACCAGCTTTTAATCAGAAAAGGAACAGGGAAAAGAGGAAAGTGTAACAGAGGACATCCCCGCAAGAATAACCTGAAACAGTTGCCTGTCCTCCCAAAGCAAGATGTTACTTTTCTACATAGAAGTTTCTTGTAAAACGCATCAGAAGAATAAGTCAAAATAAAGCATTACTAAGAAAAGAAGAATCCACCAATGCACAAGGAAAAGAACTCGTATTCTAGAAGGTTTATGTTTCTTTCTCAGAACACAGTTTGTAAGCAAAATATACTCTGAACATTTAAAATCAGTATTTTGTATGTGAGGAAGAGCCACTGTCCCACATGCTTACAGGCAGGTCTTCTAAGTTAGAGATTTTCTAAAAATCCAATTGAAATGGGCAATTCAGAATTCTAAATAGATTTTTTTATAGAAATAATTTATAAATGATGGTTAACTTTATTCCTTAATATTTATTTACATATCTGATCACCCACATGAAACTGTATTCATCTTATAATCCTCACAACTCAGCACTAGCAGAATAACCCAAAATACATTTCATGAACGGAAGAAAATCCTGCCACCCTCCATGGACCAGATTCCTAACACACAACAGAGACTGGTATTTCCAAAACTGGGTTAATCAGAATCACCTGAGGGTTCTTGTTGGCTGGGTGTGTTCCTCCTGGCCTCACCCCAGACTGGATGACTCAAAATCTCCAGGATCTCCGGGAATCCATTTTTAAACAAGCCCCTGGTGTATGTGATGATTCAGAAAGTGTGGGAAACATGAAATGAATGAGACAGTGCTAACATGGGCTCTGAGTTCCAAGATGCCCAGGGAGAGCGGAGGTCTGAGCTGGGCCTCTCAATGTCGGAGTGGGAACGTGAAATCAGATAGGAGTAGGGTGCAGACGGAGGCTCAGGAGCCTCCTGTGCAACTGAGGTAAAAGGGGAAGCTTTTACATCTAGGAAATGAAAGTGGGAGCTAAGCCAGGTATACAGTTCCTCCGATAGGAGGAAATAGGGGTGACCAGGGCTCTGAGAAAGAGGACATATATATAAAGGCCCCAAGAGGTGGGCTTGCTCTCCCAAGCCCCAACCCCCACCGCCTAGGAAGAAAAGATAAAGAACAGCCCTTGAATGCTGCTGTCAAGAACCACATATACTTTAAGATCCCTGGGCCGAACTTCCTGGTTTTCGAATTATGTTTCTCGCCGACACAAGCTCCCCTCTAACTTGGTCAGTTTTCACTGTGCAGACTTCAGCGGAGTGGCCCACACGGACTGGGCCACCCGGTAATACGTGGACATCGATGTGCACACAGACACTAACTCGGCCTTCTCAGTCCCCCACACAACAGGAAATGTTAAATACATGTTAGCGATGCACCAGGCACCATGCGAAGTCCTTTAGATCAGGTCTCAGATTTCTTGGCTATCCACTAGCAGTTTGAGAGGTTTCAAAACAAAAAGAGAAGGAAAAGCTGGAAAGCTGAAAAGCTGGAGCTGTCTCCCTCAGCTATGTGATAGGCTTTCGCCCCATCTTCTTGGGGTCGGTTTTCCTCACCCAGTACATAATGTCATCATTTCAAGAGAGACAGCACCGCAGAATGGTTAGGCCGGGCTCTGGAGACAAGCCTGCCTTAGTTCACACCCCAGCTCCATCCCTTACTAGCTAGGGACGTGGGTAAGTGACTATGTGTGCCTTAACTGCGTCACCTGTCAAAGAGAGAGAGAATAACAGTATCCACCTTGTGGAGCTGTTATATACCTACAGTTGACCCCCTGACCTGCAGTTCAGCTTTCCATGGTCTCAGTTACTCCCAGCGACCACCACGGTTCAGAAGCAGACAATCCTCCTTCGAGCCCCTCTTCAGAAGTTCATTAGCAGCCTAACACTGTGTCAGGAACAAACATCGTAAACAAAGGGTTTGGCACCATCCATGGCTTCAGGCATCCACCATAGGTCCTAGAATGCCGCCCACCCCCCACCCCGGCCCGCGGATAAGGGGAGACTCCTCTATTCAAGAATCCAGCCAATAGCAAATGTTCCAACAGCCACTGTTGGCATTCTCGGGCACCAAAAAGTCACCCCGATGCCAGAAATTGGAATTGCACTACTGCCATTGCATAGATAACTGGTATCAGTAATGTCACTGTTTGAGGGGTGCTAAATACTTTCACAGACATGTCATTTAATCCACAAGGAAAGGAACTGAGGCTGGGACCTCCGGGGCCTTGGCTCAGAAGAGCCCACATGCAGAAACCAAAGCTCCAACTATTCTGCTACATTTGTCCAAGGCACTGTTAAGGTGTGTGTTTTGAGAAGTGCAGACCACAAAGACCAGCCTCTTGCTTTTGAGCTGCAAATCCTGCAGAAATAATTCATCCCAGAATAAAAGCCAATTTGAGGAGAAACATAATTAAATGGTTTAAAAAATCACCAGGTGCCCAGTTAAGTATAAATCATTTTATCTTATACTTAAAACTTGATTTTTTTTAAGATTTATTTATTTATTTGACAGAGAGATCACAAGTAGTCAGAGAGGCAGGCAGAGAGAGTGTGGATAGCAGGCTCCCCGCTGAGCAGAGAGCCCAATGCGGGGCTCGATCCCAGGACCAGAGATCATGATCCGAGCTGAAGGCAGAGGCCTAACCCACTGAGCCACCCGGGTGCCCCAAAACTTGAATTTTTTTTTAAGACATTAAAATAATAGCCAGAGGAAAACACTGCATCATTTTCTGAATTTTGTTGCAAAATACTAAAAATCTCAACTATTTCTCTCTCGTTTTTAAAATTTTTTTCATTTGCTAGTCCCAATCCTAAAACAATACACACAGATGAAATTTTAATATTGGTTTTTCCTCTAATATAGAGGAATATTAAATTATTGTTAGAATAACATTCCAACATAAATGAAGGTAGCTTTTTGAACCAGATAATTGTATTACACCCAAGAGTCAAGGAATAAATTGATGTTTTGGCTTAAACAGTACACCTTTATAATTTAAAACAAAACAGAACAAAACCTCTCTTCTAGAAATCTGACATATGGCAAATGCATTTAAACAAGAATTCTCTTTCCATAATGATAGTGAGCATTTTTTAAAGATGAGGAGGAAGCTATGAGCCCCCATTCCCTCAGGACATGAAGCTCCATGCCCTCCATGTCAGTGAACCATGGTTTGAAAGAGTCCCTATAGTCAAGAAGAGTTTATTTCAGACACACAAAAAAACCTTTTAAATCCCTACTCTTAAGAATCAGAGAGGGATTTCTGATCAAAGTCCTATTTGCAAGGTCATCTGCAGTACTATCAAATAGCAATCCCTCGTTAGAACCACAAAATGCCAAAACTGCAAAGGCCAGTAAAGATTATTTCAGACAAAGTCTCTATTTTACAGATAAGGAAACGGAGGCCTACAGGCGCTGAGTAAATGTCTCAAGACCTGCAATAGAGAACCGCAGAGATGAAGCCAGATTCGAGTCTCTCAACTCTCAATCCAATGAACTTTCCTATTTCAGTTCTTGAGTCCTCCAAGTACACAGCAGCATCTGTGATACATACTGGAGGCTCTGGCTCAGTAGGGCTTTGGAAGGCTCTGGAAATCTGTAACTCCCACAAGAGTGCTAGACAATTCTCATTGTCAGGCAAGTACAGAAAACACTGCCTCACCTCATAGAGCCTCCTTAACCTAAAGTGCAATCTGGCTGCTCAGCTCCCCTCAGTTTCTGTCAATACATTTAGGGGCCCTCCAGGGATTAGAGGTGGGTGGAGACCACATTCTTATACCAACACCCTCCCTAGCAAGTAGTATGTTTCAATGAAAGCAAGTCTTAAGTCAATTTCACCAGCAATACAAACATTTTACCAGTAGGTGGACAGGCAGGTACAAAGACCACCATACTCCCTGTTTTTAGAAGTGCGGTGAAGCCTCCACTCTCTGTCCTTAGAACTCTGACAAGCACCTTGCAAAACAACCAAGGTTCATTATGAGGAAGAAGCAAAGATATTCTGACATCAGGACAACCCGCCCTCTGGTCAGGTTAAGGGGCAGTCTGTTGGGATGTAGGACAAGGCAGCGAGACACCTAGAGCAGCATCCAGACAGTTTCAGGCTATAGCATCTGCCCAACGCAGACATCACAGAAGCTCGTTTATGCAAAGACGGTGTCTATCCAGTCTTTCCGTCTGCCAACTATCTGCAACACCATTCATCTCTCCCATAAAAACTGTATGCTATCAAGGCCATCACAAAAATCTCACCAGGCTGAGAACCACACCAACTCCATGGGAGTTCACACACACTAGATGCAAACGGGGCCCGCTGCCCTTGTGCAACACAGCAAAGCTCCCTGAACTTGGAACATTTCTACAATCTAAACCTTCTGCTTCTCTGGACCTATAAGAAGAAAAGCCAACAAGCATCTTTTTTCCTCTTCCGTATTCCACAATTACATTTCATATTCACCCAGGAAATACTGTTAAGGTGAAGAAATCAGAAATCCATGTTGATCTAACATATACCTACTAGTTCCTGAACTTCCATTTCTTTGTCTATGAAATGGATATAAATGCAACCTGACCTTCCTACCTCACAAAATTTCCAGTCAAATAACAAATATGAAAAACATTTTCTCAGTCATAAAAGCACTCCACAAGTGTAGTGTGATTAATTATAAAAAGATTAAAATCACATGGGGCTTAATAATGAAAGAGGCTATTAAGTTCAGTGTCTACTGATTTCTGCATAGAAAAATTTGATTGCTTACAGGGCTGAAAGATAACTATCCACATTTCTAGCTACTGTTACTCCTTTCAATAAGCACTTACAGCAAAATTAATGAAGTCTGACTTTAGAGAAAACAGCGTAATAGTGGTTCAGCACAAAACCTTAAAAAGGTAGAAAGTTTACTATTTCATTTGTTTTTAACGCTATTGTCTTGTTCACATAATTCGTAGCAGGCAGTCAGTATTACAGTCCCTCAGGAAGGCTTTTGTAGTTATTCTTCCAGACACTGAGCACTAAGAAACCAAACACTGGTTCAGTTCAAATATCTACTGAGTTATCCCATTCTAGGCACTGTTCGGAGCTTTGGAAAAATAAAGATGCAGCCATCCTGGACCTCAATCACCTTGCTATCTAGCAGAGGGGAGTAGAAGTGAATATACAATTTGTGCCCATGCTGGTCAATGTGGTGATAGATACACTGGACGCCCATAATAGATGCTATAGGAGGACTCCTTCCAACTTGGGGATGTCGGGAAAGCATTGGGGAGTCTTTCAGGATAAGCAGGAGAGACCCAGCAATTGCACTACTGGGTATTTACCCCAAAGATACAAATGTAGTGACCCAAAGGGGCACCTGCACCCTAATGTTTATAGCAGCAACGTCCACAATAGCCAAACTGTGGAAAGAACCCAGATGTCCATCGACAGATGAATAGATATAGAAGATAATATACAAACACACACACATACACACACAATGGAATACTACTCAGCCATCAAAAAAAATGAAATCTTGCCATTTGCAACAATGTGGATGGAACTAGAGGGTATTAAGCTAAGCAAAATAGTCCATCAGAGAAAGACAATTATCATATGAACTCATTCATATGTGAAATTTAAGAAACAAACAGAAGAACAAATGGGAAGGGAAGGAAAAATAAAGACGAAATCAGAGAGGGAGACAAACCATTAAAAAAAAAATCATAGGAAACAAACTGAGGGTTGTTAGAGGGAAGAAGGGTAGGGGGCTGGGATAACTGGATGATGGACATTAAGGAGGGCACATGATGTAATGAACACTGGGTGTTCTGTAAGACTGATCAATCATTAAATTCTACCTCTGAAACGAATAATACACTGTATGTTAATTAACTGAACTTACATTTTAAAATTTTTAAAAATATAAAAAATAAAAAGAATAAGTAGGAGAAAAAGTAAGGTACCTTCTCCCCAACCTATTACAAAAAGTTATGTTGGATATGTCGGATAACAACCTACGAGATTTTGAGGAATGGCAAACTTGATAAAATATGTCTTAGAATCACTGCCCACAGCACTAAAATGTTTCTCTGTTACAAAGATAAAGTCTGTATGTTTTTTAAACAGCTGCACTCACACCCTTAATTACAGTAGCAACCCATCAGTCAAGGAAATACGCATCATCTCCTGCTGTAGTCGGCTTCTGGTAAAGTGTTCTGTTCTGCTACTTGCTCCTTGGGAGACTCATTAAGAGGTTTATCTGACAAGACGAATGAAATTAACAGTCATAGTTATCCTTTGGACTATTTGAGGAATGTACCTAAGCTTTGTTCCTATGTCCCATGCGATCCTAAAAGTAAAGCATATACCCAGTGGGACAAGCAGGTGAGCCAATGAGAAGGCCTGGCTGTGCCAGGAGTCCACCACATAATCACTTCAGCTGTCTAGGACTCAATTTCCTCTCTCGCTAAGGTAATGAAGTAGATGGCCTTCTCAGTCAACTCCAAGCCTAAAAATCTACGTGTCCATTCTAATGGATTATGTTACTCAGAAGGCTTGTACAAAGGTACCAAGATGATTTCAAAATGGAGCTTTCCCTCAGGAACAAAGTTTAAGGCAGTTGTTTTTTTCTTAAATCCTAATAGAAGCTAAGTAAAATGAATGCACAGGTGTTTCATTGCTTTTTGACAATAAAAACATTAAGTGCATGAAGGTGAAAAACCACAAAAACTAATGTGTTTACAGTTTGGCTTCTTTCTCTGTATGTGTGCTTCTACTCTCACACATAATTACATTCAATAAAAGCCTTCTTTCTCAATCATAAAAAAAAAAAAATGATGAGCCAGGTTTTCTGGTATAAAATCAAAGCTATTTAAGGTTCAAACAAACTTGTGAAAAGTTTTAAAGAGAGTTATATCAGTCAATTTTAGTTAATTTAGGACATTTGCACAGTTTTGGCTTTGGACATTAATTTGGTGCGTATGTACACAGAGAAAAAAAAAGTAATGCTTAAATGCAAAACAAAACTAGCAACAGAAGGACTTCTTGACCTTAAGGCCAACTCCTTTTTTAACTCCCACAAAAGATCAGTTCACCTACCAGTCGGATCTGCCTCATCACGTCATTCCTCAAGGGTGAAATTCTCGTTGACCCACATACTCACTCACACATTAAAAAAAATAAATAAATAAACAACCATAGAAGCAATGAGGCATCACCAAGAGGGCTATGACATTCCACTAAGACAGTATATCCTGATGCACAAGGTAATTATTCACAGTCAGTAGATATATTCTGTCCAACAACTTTGTGAGACCACCTTGATTTTTTCCCCCTCTCATTTTTTGGTGGGAGAGGAGTAAGCCCTCCCCAGTTGGGAACTGTCCACAACTTACCAGGACCTGTTGACAACACAATGAAACAGATATAAAATGTAAAGTCATCACATGATAACTTCACAACGTGGAGAAAGATGCAAGTAATCTCACCAGTATTAACGTACTGAAAACTCGAACACTTCCGGTTTTAAGGTAAGGAAAATATAGCAAAGTTTTTCTAGCAAGAGAAAAAAATGACAAACCAGCTATTTGAAACTGTATAGGAAGTGATTGTAAGAGAGACAGTATTTCATTCAGAGCTACGGAAATCTAGGCGTGTGTTCACCAACACCTCCCCTCACACCCTGCAATCCATCAACCATCTCCAATTTATTCTTTACACTTAGAATTATGACCAAGTCCATGTACTAAAACGGGGAGAAACCACACAAGCATCATACGGAAAGTTTCTCTGCTTTGGGCCAGCAGGAAATTCCAGTTACTTCATTCACTGGAGCTCGTTAAGCTGCTGAAATGGGTGCTGGAGAGATCACTACGTCAGGACACAGACTTGATTTTCAGGGTTGGACTAGGTCAGACAAAGATGAATGGGACTGAAAGTCTGAGCTCAAGGTCAAGGTCCTGTGAATCACAAAGAATTGGCGGGGGGGGGGCAGTAGGTAAAATAGCACACGCGCGTACGCACGCACTCACATGTACACACACTCTAACTAAAAGTCTACATACTTTTGTTTGCAGGTAAGAGCGCCTTACGCGGTTCCGAAAGGTGACAAGCAGCCTCAAAGCTCTCTGAGATCCCGAGAGATTTTTACAGATCCTGCCGGAGTCTCAAGAACTGTAATCATCTATATCCATATCTATATCGTACCCTGGCTTCTCGAACAGACCACCTTCCCCTGACCCTTTCCCACGACCTTGGCTCCTCCTCTGTGTACAGCGCCCCCGGGTCTCCTCTCAGCCTCCCACACAGAGATGGACCTGACAGTGGGACCGGCCAGCCCAATTCCCACACCACGCGCCCACTCGTCCCAAAGCGGACAAGAACCTCCGGGAATCCGAGAGCCGAAGAGCGCCGCTCCTCCTGCCACCTGCGCCGCAGCCCCGTCCGGGGTCAGGCCGTGCCCACCCGAGAAGCCGACGCTAGCGGGGTGCTGGGGTGCTGGGGTGCTGGGGGTCCGGGGCTCCGCGCCGCGGCCCGAGAGCCCACCCGAGACCGCCAGGGGGCGGGAGGGAGCAGCTGGCCCGGCACCTCCCCGCCTCGTTCCCCTCCCCCGGCCCGCCGGCCACTCACGGATTTTCACTCGGCGGTGGTCGAGGCGCGCGGCGGCGGCGTGCAGGGCGTCGAGGCGGCGGTGCAGCGCGGCGGTGCGGCGGCCCAGCGCCGCCGCCTGGCCCTCGAGCTCGCCGAAGATGTCTCCCGCGCAGCGCGACAGGTCGGCGAGCTGCGCCAGCAGGCAGACCAGGGCGTGCGAGCTGACCTGCTCCAGGGAGCGGAAGAGCGGCGCGCCCGCGGCCCCGGCCGCTTCGGGCCGGCGCAGCCGCGCGGGCTCCACGGTCCTCTGGTGGAAGGGCATGGCGGGGGGCGGCGGAGCGGGGTCTCGGGCTGGCGGCGCGGCGGGCCGCCCGGGGTGAGCGCAGCCCTCAGTCCGCCCCTCGTCGGCGCGGGGCGCGAGTGCGCATCCAACACAAAGGAAAGTCCGGGCAGCGGCGGGGCGCCGCGGGGCAGCCTGGTGGCTCCTGCCGCGGGGCGGAGGCGAGACGGGCAGGAAGGACGGACCGACGGACGCGCGGGCGGGCGGTAGGGCGGCGAGGCAAAAGAGACCGGGCAGCCGCGGGGAAGGGCTCCGGAGGGTCGGAGCCGCGGCTGCCTGGCGCCCAGAGGAGTCCTCCCACCGCCGGGGTGCCCGGCCGCGCGCCGAGAGGAAGTTCGAGGAGCAGCTCCCGGGCGCGGGGCGCGGTGGCCGCGGTGGCGAGTGGAGACGGGAGTCCCGCTCAAGTTTGCAGGGAGGCAGGAAAGAGCCGGCGGCTCCTTCCCTCCCTCCCGATTGGAGAGGGAGGAGGAAGCGGGGGAAGTGCCGCCGACACCGGGCGAGAGGGAGGGGAGGCGAAAGAAAGGAAAGGGGGAGGAGAAAAGGGCCGGCCCGGGGAACCACCTGCGGCTCTCGCGGCCGCCGCGCCCAGCGCCTGAGGGGAGGTGGCGGCCCCGGGTCTCCGCGCTGCGGGCCGTGGCCGCCAAAGCCAAGCAGTTTGGGGGATCCCACGCCGCCACCCCACTTCCCTCCAAAGCCCAAGGGTGTTTGCGCCGAGCCCTCGCCCGCCCCGGGGCCCGGCGCGGAGAGGGGTGGAGCGCAGCGCGGGCGCCGCGGAGGCGGAGGCGCCGGGGACTGCGCGGCGAACCCCGCTGGGCTGCTCACCTGCGCTCCTGCCGCGGCGGCCGGGAGTGGAGCACGCCCCGCCGCGCAGGGAACGCCCCGGGACCTCTGAGGGTCTCCCAGCCCCACCTTGGAAGTCGGCCAAGGCTTCTGGCCACTTGGGTGGACCTAAAGGAGAACATCGTGAAATCGCACAGTGGCCAGGGGGTTCTGTAGGCGACTAGGAGTCCGCGTCCCAATTGGATAAAACCATTCAGGGCTTCTTTATTGAGTTTTGCATAGCAAGGTGGCTTCTACTCTCCAACTGGAAAGGTTCTGGCTGAAATGGGCGCAATTTGAGTTTATTCTCTCAAGCATGGGGGTGGGAGGAATGAATGGGGAGTGGAAGAGGGGACCAGAACTGAGAAACCTGAATTAAGCCTGGAATGTGCTTATAAATTAACTGCTAATGACATGATGTCTGTGGGACACCGACTCAAACCTTATGGTTAGAAGTATTTGAGAAGACCGAGTCCAAAATCCCAAAGCTAAAATCCTGCTGGTGTCATCACTGTGCTCAAAAAAGGAATCTCGGTTCTTTGGTTCCGGCCCCACAAGTGACCAGAATTGCTTGCTGTTGGGTTGCAGTTTGGGAACCCGTCTCTCAGAGCTGTTCTCTCTGGGAGACACGAGAAATGCGAGACAAACAGGCCTGAGAGACGGCATCTTGAGATAAAATTTAGTAGCAGAAATGTTTTTGAGATCTTTCCCCTGTTGTACAGCAGATCATTTTTCATAATATGGGCGAATAACAGTCTCATAATCACCCACTCTGACCACCTTCGGAGTTGTTATGAGGCACAAAGGGACTGCTGCTCTCAGTGAAAAAAAAAAAATGCGTGGAAATTTATGAAGCACTGTATAAATATGAGGTACAGTATACGAATATGCTGTCTCCTCAGGAACTATTTGTTGACTAGTATTTGTATTTGTTGGCTAGAGATGCCTTAGGCTCTGTCCCTGCCATCATGAGGCTCCCAGTCCCACGGACCACAAATAGCATTTCAAATTTACATACCATACAATTCACCTATTTAAAGTATACAACTCAAGTATTTTTTTTAAGATTTTTTTTTTTAATTTATTTAACAGCACAAACAGGGAGAGCAGGCTCCCCACTGAGCACGGAGCCCAATGCAGCACTCAGTCCTAGGACCCTGGGATCATGACCAAACGGAGCTGAAGGCAGACACCTAACCAACTGAGACACCCAGGTGTCCCAACTCAGTATTTTTAAAATATATTCACAGTTATGTAAACATCAGCACAATCAAATTTAGAACATTTTAATCACCCTCTCATCATCCCCACCACCCCAAACAGTTCTCTTTAGTAATCACTCATCTTTGCTTCCGTGTATCTGCCTCTTCTAGACATTTTATATGAAGGAAATCATGTAATACATGCCACATTGTGTCTGTCCTCTTTTACTTAGCATATGTTCTTAAGGTTCATCCATGTTGTACCATATATCAGAACTTTAATTCTTTTTTATGAATGGATTCCATTGTATGGATATTCCATTGTATGGGTATCACATTTTGTTGATTCATTCATCCACTGATGGACATTTGGCTTTCCATTTTTTGTCCATTATGAATATTGCCACTGTGAACATTCATGTACAAGTTTTTGTGAGGATATATTTTCAGTTCTGTTGAATATACACCTAGGACTAGAGTTGCTGCATCATACAGTGACTATGTTTAACTTTTCGTAGAACTGCCAGACTGGTTTCCAAAGCAGCTGCACCATTTTACGTTCCCACCAGCAGTGTCTGAGGGTTCCACTTTCTCCACGTCCTGACCAATACTTGTCACTATCTGTCTTTTCTATTATAGCCACTCTAATGGTTGTGAAGTAGTATATTGTTGTGGTTCTGATTTACATTTCCCTGAGAGCTAATGATTTTGAGCATCTTTCATGTGCTTATTGGCCACTTGTTTATCTTCTTTGGAAGAAGATAATGTGTGTCTGGAGAAGTGGCTCTTCAGATCCTTTGCCCATTTTTCAGTTGGATTATTGCCCTTTTTTTAATTAAGATGTATTAGGTCTTTATATAGTCTAGCTTCATGTTGTCTGTAATGCATAACATTTACTTAGCACTTCCACAGTCTTTTGTGGCTAAGCATTATTCTTGATGCATTCATCTTCATCCCTTGAGACTATTTCTTAGTCTGAAAAGAAATACAGTTTCACCACATAAACTAATATAAGAGGAGCTAAAGACATGTTTGTAAATTGTAATCCTGGGGCAACATGAATAGAATTGTTTGGTCAAATGATTTCAGTGCTCCAGAAGCTGAATTGAGACTATGTGTAACCAGAATGCTAAATAAATAGGATTCATGGAGTACCCATAACTTAAGTTTTGTTGCCTACTATCCCATTCAAGGAGGACAGTTCTTCCTCTTCAACTGAATGACAACTCAAGGCATTCCACAACTATCTTATTCTCTCAGGTAATAGAAAACCCTACTGTTACTCTAAAAGATAAGATGTGTTCTCCATTCAGTAATTAAAATCTTGCCCCCTTTCCCTGCAAAGACTTTCTTGGGGCAGAAGTGAGGGCAAGGGGCTTTTCTCCTGCTCCATCTCACCCCATCCTGGCCAACTTGCTAACAATAATAATGAGAGGGAGAAGTGGAGGGGCCCAGAAGTTTGTACTTTGACCAGCATTCTGACAAAAGGGCATCACACCCTCTGGGACTGCCAGATATTTGAAGCTGAAGTTTCCATGAACACTTTTGTGGTCCCACGCTGGGAATGTCTGACCATAATTCCTGAGATATAGGCAATGAATTCTCTCGAACTACTTACTCTACCTCAGTCTGTGTTTTCCTTCAGTCCACTCCACACAGATCTTACTCTTGGGGTTCTATCAACCCTCCAGTGAGACCTTTCAGGCAGAATCTCTTTTAAAATGACTCCCTACTGTGGACTCTACACGTGGTCTCTGAAGTCCACACACCTTTAGAAAGCTCATGGTTAAAAGGTAGAATAATCACCCCCATCCCAGGCATAGCCCTCTACTCTGCTGCCATAGGATGCCTTCCTCAGGTGGGAGTCTAGCAACTACCCACTGTCTGTGCCAAGTTCCAAGAGGTCCAGGGGGAAGCCCTCCTCACTGGGCTTCATATGAGATGCCAATGCTCTTGCCCACAGTGGGGGGTGGGGTGAGAGGCGGAGCATGAAGGTAGGATTCCCAGTGCAACTCTATGCAAATAAAATCTCAAGCCCCTCCCCCTACCATTCTTCAGTCACCTCAGTCTACCGGTTACTTTGAAATCTCCACATTTTAGTCTGAATCACAACTGATTTTGGTATCCAGTATGTCATTTCCTGGTGCATCAGTCACAACTTAACCGTTGAACATCCCATGAAATAATAGAACGGAACAAAACATTATGCTAATTTACCTGGAGAGGAATCTAATGCCACCTACTAAAGGGAAATGGGAATAGAAAGCAGTCTGGGAGAGAAGATGTTTGGTGTGACATGCAGTTAGAAGTATGTGCTGGGCAGGGAAAGATCTGAGGGTGGAATTCACATGGGAATTGGGTGCCAGAGAGGTGACACAGCCATGAGAATCAGTGTCCCAAGAGCTAACAGATGAATATAAGGAATAATGGGCAGAGAGCTAAGGTCCAAGTGAGGGCAAGTCCCCAGCCAGGGGGCAGGAAGAGGAGAAGGGAACATTGAAGGAAAGAGGAGGTGTGGAGTAAGGAGGAAATCTGAGCGGTGTCCCACCAATAACAAAAGCAGAGGGGCTTAAGAGTAGAAAGGTGGCCACCAGTGGCTGATGGAGTTGAGCAAGGAAGGGGTTTCTGGCAACCTCCCCAAGAGTAAGTGCTTTATGACAGTGGGGACAAAAGCCAAATTTCAGGCATATGGATAGAGAGGATATACATATGATAGAACTAGAACAGTCACAGAGAAAACTGCCTAAAAAGAAGTTCAAAAACTGGCTAGACGAAGCCATATTATAAAAAAGTATTTTTCACTTCAAGATGATACTTGAAAACCAGATAACGCTAAAAATGCCTGCCCTATTGGGCCATCCTCCCTCTTTCTCCTGACAGGACTTAACTTGTTTACCAGTATGTCCAGCCTCTTGACATAAATCATAATTCATCTTTCCCATTCTGTTTTGACAGTGGTCGGTCAGGTGTGACCCAGTTCCAAGCCAATGAATTGTAAAGTGAATTGAGAGACTTCAACAAATATTTACCTCCCTGAGAAGAGGAGGAGGGGAGGAGAAAGGCTCTCTCATTCTCATCTCCAGTCAGACCCGCACCTGTTGCCTTTGGATGAACTCAAGTGAGGATGGGAGCTACAGCAGGATCTTGACACCATGAGGGGCAGACCAGGGGAATCAAAGGCATCTTGCAAATACTGAGCTTACCCCATAAGGATGACTCCATATGCACACAAGATGTAAATCCCTATGGTCTGGGAATCATGGGCATTACCGTCACCCAGGAGTTTGTAAGAAATACAGACTCTCAGGGCCCACTCCAAACCAACTAAATGAAAATCTGTATTTTAACAAGCTCCCTAGGTGATTCAGATGTATTTTACAGTTTAACAAGCACTAGCTTAAACCCCTATTGGTTGGGTTTTTCTGTAACAATTGAATACATAGGAATTTATGAGGTGAGGAAGTAATAAGGGATCCAAGGATTGAAGATTCTGGAGAGAATGAGATGAATATGGAAGGATGAGAATACAAGTGAAGTTGCCACATGGCCTAGGTCTCAGTAAGGAGAGAAAAAATCATGTTGGAGTGGATCTAAGAAATAGGCAGTGGCGAGGAGTTTCTTAGCAACTCAACAAGTGGTGAATAAAGGAACTACTGAATGAAGGTTCAGTGAAGTTGGACAGCTGGGCTAAGGAGTGAGCCCCACGTACACAGACCTACCCTCTGCACTCTAGAACCCCAAAACAGAGATATCCGCCCGCTACAGACCAACACAGTGTGAATATCAGCTGGACGGGGTGGGGGTCCAGGTTATGGTGAGGGTCATTATTAAAAGGCTGACTACAGAGTGTGTGGTAAAGAATGTGGTAGACAAAAGTAAGTAAATTGCCTAAATACAACAGGAGAGTTTCACATACAATACGGGGAAGGTCCAAGAGAATGTTCAGTGTCTGCAAAGGAGTTGAGGGAAAAATAGGCAAGAGTGTGGTGACTAGAAAGGGGGCACCAAATTTAAAATTTCAGAGATCGATCAATGACTTATGATTGTGTGAATTTAAAAAAGAAACGTTCCTACCTCTGAAACTAATAATTAGTTTATTAATTAAATTTAAAAATAAAAAATGTTCTTAATGAGAAAAAAGCGAACTGCATTGTTGATGGATTCTTTTTGTTGTTGTTGTTTAATTATTTATTTATCTGACAGAGAGAATGAGCAGTGGGGAGAACAGAGGGAGGGAGGGAGAGAGAGAAACAGATGCCCTGCTGAGCAGGGAGCTGGATAGGGAGCTTGATCCCAGGACCAGGAGATCAGGACCTGAGCCAAAGGCAGATGCTCAACTGACTGAGCCACCCAGGTACCCCAAGTTGATGGATTCTTGATAATTGTCCAAAAGGTAAAAATTAAAGTCTACCTTTAATAGAAATAAAGTCCTCATTCCATTTGAAACAGTATTTTCTTTTTCTTTCTTTTTTTTTTTTTTTTTTTTTTTTTTTTGAGGGAGAGAGTGTGAAGGAGGGGTTTTTGAGGGAGAGATTGTGAGGGAGGGGAGGGGCAAAAGGGGAGGGAGAAGGACAATCTTAAGCAGGCTCCATACCCAGCACAGAGCTCCATGTGGGGCACAGTCCCATAACCCGGGAGATCATGACCTGAGCTGAAATCAAGAGTCAGAAACTTAACCAACTGAGTCACCTAGGCACCCTAAAACAAAATATTTTATGTAGTGCTCAATAAATTTTTTCGTATAGTATTCAGTAAATTTTACCTAATATGACTCAAACTTTAAATAATAATAGATGTAGGGCTTCACTTCAGGGGCTTAGAAAAAAAACTGAAGCCAACTATATAAGTTTCTTCAGGCTACCGTAACATGCTACCACAAACCAGGTGGCTTACAACAACAGAAATTTACTGTCACACTGTTCTAGGAGCTGGAAATGAAGATGTCAGCAGAGCCCTGTTCCCTCTGAAAACTGTCAAAGAGAATCCTTCCTTTTCTCCTCTGGTTTCTGGTATTTGCCAACAAGCTTCGGTGTTCATTGGCTTATAGGCAGATGTTTCCTTCTGATCTCTGCCTCCAATTTCACATGGCCACATTCTTCCCATCTGTCTCTGCTCAGTATCTCTCCTCTTATAAGGATGCCAGTCTTAACGGATTAAGGGCCCACCCTACTCCAGTAAAATTCCATCTTTTTTTTTTTTTAAGATTTTTTTTATTAAAGAGCAAAGCAAGGGCACCTGGGTGGCTCAGTGGGTTAAGCCTCTGCCTTCAGCTCAGGTCATGATCTCAGGGTCCTGGGATCGAGCCCCATATCGGGCTTCCTGCCCAGCGGGGAGCCTGCTTTCCCCTTCTCTCTGTCTGCCTTTCTTCCTAATTGTAATCCCTCCTGCTGTCAAATAAATAAATATATTAAAAAAACAAAAAAAGCAAAGCAAGAGGAAGCACAAGTGTAGGTGGGGGACAGAGGAAGAGGGAGAATCAGGCTCTCTAACTGAGCAGGGAGCCCAATGCGGGGCTCGATCCAAGGGTCCTGGGATCATGAACTGAGCCAAAGACACTCGACCGACTGAGCCACCTTGGTGCCCCAAACTCCATCTTAATTTAACACATCTGCCAATATCATTTTTCCAAATAAGGTCACATTCTGAGGTACTGGGAGTTAAGACTTCAACATATGTTTTAAAGAGACAAAATTCAATCAATAATACCAACCCAGTGAGATGACAGAAACAGACTTTAAGGCTAATTATTTAGATGAAGAGAATCTTCATGTCCAAATTATTAAAGGAAAAACAAAAACAAAAACAAAAAACAATGGCACATTACTCCCAGGTCCTGGTTCTGGACCTTTCCGGGGAAGTAAGGCAAGTGGGTGCCAAGGAAGGATAATGGGATAGAAACACTGTGCAATGCTAGTGTCACAACATTCCTATGTGGCTGTCACCTCTTCCTCACTCTGAACATTCAGGAAGGGATTGGGCTCTGCTGGGAGCCTCTGTTAGTCTCACTAGTCATCAAGAAATGAGAAACCAAGAAAGGAGCCCTGAGGTCCTAGGCACATCTGAATGTGGAATCATGACTAACAATCCCCAGTTATGTTTTCTCATTAACATACCTGAAGAGAGAATAAAAAGAAATCTTATTAAGTCAATTCTAAGACCAAAGTTGTAGAAATTTGTGTATTTTGTAAGGACTCCAAAAACGAGTGGAAAGTAACATAAGAAGTTCTGATAGAGTATACAGTATTTTCCAACTTTTTAAAAAAGATTTTATTTATTTATTTATTTATTTATTTATTAAGATTTCATTTATTTATTTGACAGACAGAGATCACAAGTAGGCAGAGAGGCAGGCAGAGAGAGAGGGAGAAAGCAGGCTCCCTGCCGAGCAGAGAGCCCGATGATGCAGGGCTCGATCCCAGGACCCCAAGATCATGACCTGAGCCGAAGGCAAAGGCTTTAACCCACTGAGCCACCCAGGCGCCCCAAGATTTTATTTTTTAAAGTAATCTCTACACCCCACATGGGGCTCATATTCACAACCCCAAGATCAAGCTTTGCAAACAGGCTCCATGGACTGAGCCCGCCAGGTGCACCCCCCCCAACTCGTTGATATGTGGTACAAATTGTTGTTGTATTAAAAGTCTAATGGCTGATATATTGTCACTATTACCTTATTCAGCAGGTGGGGGGTTGGGGGGAGCAACAAATCATCAAGGTGTTGAAAAGATATACCAGGCACACAAGCATGTAGCATTCTGTCCATAAACTACTCTAGTTTATATGTAGGATTTGCCAAGTGATAACAACTTCTGTCTAGCTCGTCTAGAGACTTCTAGAAACCAAAAAGGTTTTTCTGCTTTTAACAGACACGGGCAGGGGCACCTGGATGGCTCAGTGGGTTAAGCCTCTGCCGCCGGGCCAGGTCATGATCTCAGGGTCCTGGGATCGAGCCCCACGTCAGGCTTGCTGCTTGGCAGGGAGCCTGCTTCCCTCCCCCCTTCTCTCTGCCTGCCTCTCTGCCTACTTGTGATCTCGTTCTCTCTGTCAAATAAATAACAGACACGGGCAGGTAAGTGGTAATTTTCCCCAAATTAAAAATTATACTGGTCTTGGATTAGCCAGAGAGATCTTCAAATGCAAATCTGATTGTGTCCCTCCTCAGCTCAACAACCTTCAAAGCTTTTTCATTATCTTTAGGATTAGCCTTAATAAGGGCCATAAAGCCCAGAGCGCACTTTCCTTGTCTTTCTCCAGCCTTATTTCCTGCCTGACAGACTGTTTTTAGTTAGAACATTCTCTGTCTCTGTCTCTCTCTCTCTCTCTCTCTCTTGCCCTCCACCCTCTCTCTCCTCCTTTCCCCCTCCCCCCGCTCACATGTTCTTCTTCATAGTTAATTTGGCTCCCCCTTCAGATTTTTTTTCTCATTTTTTTAACTGAAATTCAATTAGCCAATACATAGGACATCATTAGTTTCAGAAGGAGTGTTCAGTAATTCATCAGTTGCATGTAACACCCAGTGCTCATCACATCATGTGCCTTCAGATTTAGATTCAAATGTCACTTCCTTGACAAAACCTGTCCTCACCTCCCCAGCCAGATCAGGTCTCCCTATTATAGGATACTTTATTTCTTCTTGAACATATGAGAATTTGTATTTATGTATCTATGTGGTTTCTAAATTACTATCTATAGTAGAGTCTGGAAAGGAAACAAATCAACTCAGATCATTCAATTAAGAAAATTTAACAAAGAGACAATGCACAGGGTGTGAGTAAATTAAGAGTGCCAACAATAGATGCTGGGACACCCAGAGACCAGCAATAGTGGGAAGCCATTAAGACCCTTCAGTCTGAAGGGAGTAAGGGGAACACCACCTCAATCCCCCTCCAGGACTGAGTTCATCCACCTGCAGTTGGGAAAGCAAGTGGCCAATAGGCATTAGCCAAATCCCTCTTGGGAACTTGTCCCCCACTAAAAGGAGCCTCCTCACGAAAGACATGCTCTCCTCCAGCAACTGCATCAAAGACTAATCTACACAGAGATATAAAGGTCTAGCCCATTTGCTCCAAGTCAAGACAACTAACCACAGAGCCATCCCAACTCACTCTGCCCACTCCTGTGTCCTTCTTTTTCCCACCCCAAGTAGTAACCCCAAGAGCACTCCCTAGGAAACCTCCTACAGGCAGAGTATCAGTCTATTTCCCATAGAACCTGACCTAGAAAAAGGGTCAAGAGGAAGAAAGTGTTGGAGAAGAAGACCACCTATAAAAAACGAAGTGTATTTACTGCCAAAAGTCTATAGCACCAAAGCAGAGAAGGATGGGTGGAGAAACATCCCAACCTCTCCCTTCCTGCTTTTGTATCTCTTGCCTGTACTTCACACTGCTGGAAGCCCCTGGGTGGTGTAATCCACAGGGATCAGAGTCCTGGGGTAGGACAGAGAGAGAATAGATGTGGGGAAAGACAATCAGGCACAAATGGAGGTTGACCAGAAGAGCCCACAAGTTTTGCCTCTTAGCATCCGTTTTGCTCTTCCCTCAGATAGAAATACTCTGATCCCCAGAGTAAGGGAAACACTGTGAGAAACACCTTGAGCTACTGTCAGTCACTGGGTAATGTCAATTCAGTTATAATCTTTTTTTTTTAAGATTTTATTTATTTATTTTTTGACAGAGAGAGCGCGCACGAGTGCACAAGGAGGGGGAACAGCAGAGGCAGAGGGAGAAGGGAGCAGGGAGCCCAAGGCGGAGCAGGGAGCCCAAGGCAGAGCTGGAACCCAGGACCCAGGGATCATGACCTAAGCCAAAGGCCGATGCTTAACCGACTGAGCCTACCAGGCGCGCAATTCAATTATATTCTGAGAAGGACCTAAGTTGTAATAATAACTGACTTTGGAACTTCATATAGTGTAGCAGGAAAGTGGGAGAATACAAGAAAAAAATCAATTAGCAGAAGTTATGTACCCACCTCTATGAGAGTCTTGAGGTCAAAGCTGATAATCACAAGTCCCTTCTTCTACCACCCACGCCATGTTCTCTTTACTCATGGTCAGCATTGGTTGGGGTAACCCAAACCTTTATTCCTGCAGGATCTGAGTCCTGAGGACAACAGTTTTCCATCGACTATTTTGTGAATGAATAACCAAATTTCTCCTTAGTGAGTAGCCACTACATCCTGTGGCAGGAGGAGCCCCAAATAACCGAGCGGATAGTCTCAGCTTCCAATCTAATGGCACTGCGGTCTCTGGAACACCATAAACTTTTTTCTCTCTTGTAAAGAAGGGCTTCCAATGAAAAGCCACCCAGCAAGGGAGACTGAGAGGTACTGCATAGGAATCAGCGTTTATGGCAGTGATGGGTAGAGAATAAATAGAAAATGACCAGAACAATGAGAAGAAATGGGAGAAGACATGGGAAAGTAACAGTCAGGAGAAAGGGCTTGTCAACTATCTAAGATGAGGAAGAGATCGAAGGTGAGTTCTGAATATAACAAGTTAAAAATAAAAATAACTATACCCCTTGGTGGATGATCCAGGCAATATCCAACAAGTAGTTAGAAATAGAGCCGAATGCTCAAGTGAGAAGAACAGCATGGAAAATATGACGGGGAGTGATCATGGGAGTAGTAATTAAGTGAAACTCAGGAAGGAGATGAGACTCAGATTCAACAAAGATTTATTGACCATCCTCCTGGAGACTTCCAGTCATCTTCATCTTCCCAACAATGTTGTATAGTAAGAACTTTCTCCATTTTTGACAAGAGAAAATAGAATCAACAAGATTAAGTGACTTTCTCAAAACTGCATACAGGCAAGGAGTCCGGGTCTCTAGGGAGCTCACCAAAGAAGAAGGAATAGACAGGGAGCGGTATTTCTGAGCATCTCTCATGTGTGAGGGATTGTGATAGGCATTTTGTTCGTATTATCTCACTTAATCCTCAAGCAATCTGAAGTTCGGTTTTATCATCCCCACTTTATACATGAGGAAACTGAGAGGCTTGGTAGAATGAAGCCCCTTGCCCAAGATCACAATGCTAACAAGAATATGTCAGAGTCTGAAACCAGGTAAGGCACCAAGATCCGCAACTGCTCTACTGTATCACACTACCAGGGGTCAAAGAACACACTGAAATGATGAGAGTAGAAAAAAGGTCCAGAAAAAGAAATGGAAAAGAGTTCCTCAAATAAGCCTGAGATAATCCCCAAAGAACCTAGTGTCTAGGAAGTCAAGGAAGGGGAGAGATTTTCACTGGAAAAGCCTATGATGTCATGGAAAGCACAGTGAATTCTAGCTCCCGAAGTGCTCCAAATAGGCTGTGAGACCCTGTACCAAACTCTTACATTATCTGGGCCTTATTTCCTCATGACAAAGAGTATAGAGGTCTCTCCTCTACTTACAAATTGTTCTAAAAGCAACTACCACAAGAACTAACGCAGATCCTATGATTCAGAGAGAGAAAATAGTGGTAGAAAATTAAATACAGCAAATAAACAACGCTTCATCTCAATCAGAGCAGTTAGATACAAACCCTTTGCAGTTATTCAATATACGAAGTTTACAAAGAACAAGGTGAAAGATAAAAAGAAAACCCAGATCAGAACCATTTCTTAGCCAGTTTCTCCAATACCTTATTGAGAAAGAATTGGAAGTACTGGTATTACACTAATACATATTATTTTTAGCATGTTGATTTCATATTTATATATTTAGTGCAACTGCTTAGTAATCCATATAGGGTCCTTTCCATAGTATGGATTACTCCCTGTGGAGCTGTTTTTACTCAGCAGCTTTCTGAAAACTCAGCTGGCCTTCATCAACAGACAATATAAAAAGCAGCTTATAAACTGATTATTTTGTTTGCTATGAATATTGTTTATAACAGCTTCACTTGAGAGATTCCTTTCTAAACTTTTGAAAGTTTTGCTTCCCAAAAGAAACGTTTTTTCCTCTCATGGTTAATTAAAAATTTTTAACTGACCCTAGTTCCCTTTTCACTTTGTTCTCTGTGAAACTTCAAAACAAATTCACTGTTCTATTGCAGTGTCTGTGCCCTCCTGACCACGATACAACATCACCACCACAATTATCAACCTTCTACTCTATTTTCCATGACAATCGTTTTTAAAACACGGTATTTACTTTCTTACATGTGTATCTACTGAGCTGTCTCAAATCCTTGGTTGAAAAGGCAAGGTGTGGGCATTAAGTTTAAATTAATTATAAATTAATCATTTAATATGGGTGCCATCATTCCCAGTTAACCCCTCTTATTATTTTTAGTGTTCTAAGGCCACAGATATTGCTTATGCATTATCAAGGAGAGGCACCTGAACCAAATGAGTCCCCGTAGCAATTGCAGTGGCCCCCCACAGCCCAGACTGACCAGATGGAGTGTGTCCTGCCCTCTCTGGCTGTGCCAGATCCTCTTACCCAAACAGCAGACCTCTCCCTTATCCAGGGTCCATGCTCCAAATATCGTTTCAAGAGACGATGAGGGGACTCAGTTGAATTTATTATTCAATAAACTCATTATATTCCTTCTCCAGTTTCTAACTGAGGAACCTAATCCTCGGCCTCTTCCCTCTCCTTCCTCCCTCTTCTGGCCATTTCATGATTTCATTCTTCATCTTCAAGAAAGGAAGAAAGAAAGAAAAGAAAGAGAGAGAGAGAGAGAAAGGAAGGAAGGAAGGAAGGGATAGAGAGAGGAAAGAAGGAAGAAAGGGAGGAGGAAGGGGGTGGGGGCAGGGATGGAGGGAGGAAGGAAGAGAGGGATGGAGGGAGGAAAAGAGGAGAGAGAGAAGGATGAAGGAAGGAAGGAGAAAGGAAGAAAGGGAGGAAAGGAGGGAGGGAGGGAAGAAGGAAGGAGGGAGAGAAAAAGAAAAAAAGAGAGAGAGAGAGGAGGAGGAAGGAAGAAAGGAAGAAAAAGGAAGAAAGAAAGAAAGAAAGCCAGCCAGCCAGCCAGCCAGCCGTACATGAGCAAACATTAGGCTGTTAAGATTTTGCACCTCATACAAGAAAGAAGTCAGAGACCAAGTCTCTCTGGTCACAATGGAAAATTAAGGACTTTCTTTTCTTATTTCAGGAAGCTCTTCTTCAGGAAGGAACAAAGTTTCCTCTAGAATCATCTATAGAGATTGCTTGCATTTCCCACATGCAGTAAATATCTAAATTGTCTACATCTTTTGGATCCTGGAGATCTAAGCAAAGCATGGTCGAGAAAATTGATCTTCCCCAGTTACAGAGAAGTTACTTAAGTTTAGTCTCCTTGATTTACTCTTGTTTTCCTTTTTTCTTTTTCTTTTCAACCGCTAGTGAAACCTAATATATGCATGTAATTCTTTGAGAATGTAATTATGTAAATACAAGTAAGATATAATTCTCTTAGTTAGTAGGTCTCCAGGAGAAAAATCTATACTGAAGGGAAAAAGTGCTCAGATAGGTATAATCCCTTGCTCTCATTTTTCTCACGTCTTGTGAAAGGGCTACTGGTAATTCTGGCTATTCCCATTGAAAAATGCAAAATGTGAGGCGCCTGGGTGGCTCAGTGGGTTAAAGCCTCTGCCTTCGGCTCAGGTCATGATCCCAGGGTCCTGGGATCGAGCCCCACATCGGGCTCTCTGCTCAGCCGGAAGCCTGCTTCCTCCTCTCTCTCTCTCTCTCTGCCTGCCTCACTGCCTACTGGTGATCTCTGCCTGTCAAATAAATAAACAAAATCTTTAAAAAAAAAAAAAAAAAGAAAGAAAAAATAATAAAAAATAAAAGAAAAAAATTTTTAAAAAATGCAAAATGTTAGAATTTTTAGAAATTTGTGTTTAGAATTTTTAGAAATTTTAATTGTCTTAAGAATTTTTAGAAATTTTAATTGTCTTATCATGTCATATGTCATATGACATATGTCATATGTCAATAAATAAATATGATAAGGGACCACTGTCAATAACTGTGCTCATCATCTTGTGTAGCTAATTGATTATTTGTGTTATTGCCCATCCCAAGGTTTTTAATTAATTTGGGAAACTGGAACATTCTCAGAAATGTCCACAATAATATATCTTAGTCACAGGTGCCTTTACTACGGAGGTAATGCAGCTGAACCCTCAGGACCCCTTCCCATGATGGTTCCTAAGCCCTGTAAGGGGACCTTACCAATGTGTCCTCAGAGTCACATAATTTTGTAAAGTTGGCAAAGTCAATTATTTGGTATTCTCTTTTTTTTTTTTTCCTCCAAGAAGAACTCCAAAATTGCATAAGCTTTGGGCTGCATAAAATCTGGATCTATGCCTCATCTCAATGAAAAGCAATTTAGCAGTTTATTTTTCTCCAAAGCAAGACTGTAACTACAGCAAGCCAGCTCTCTTCTGTAAAATACTGTTTTAATTGCATAAGACTGAGAAAGAATGGGTGCCTATTTGGGTCATTAACATTAGGCTATTTTTTAAAATATTTTATTTTATTTTTTATAAACATATAATATATTTTTATCCCCAGGGGTACAGGTCTGTGAATCGCCAGGTTTACACACTTCACAGCACTCACCATAGCACATAGCCTCCCCAATGTCCATAACCCTACCCCCTCTCCCAACCCCCCTCCCCCCAGCAACCCTCAGTTTGTTTTGTGAGATTAAGAGTCACTTATGGTTTGTCTCCCTCCCAATCCCATCTTGTTTCATTTATTCTTCTCCTACTCCCTTAACCCCCCATGTTGCATCTCCTCTCCCTCATATCAGGGAGATCATATGATAGTTGTCTTTCTCCGATTGACTTATTTCGCTAAGCATGATACCCTCTAGTTCCATCCACGTCGTCACAAATGGCAAGATTTCATTTCTTTTGATGGCTGCATAGTATCCCATTGTATATATATGCCACATCTTCTTTATCCATTCATCTGTTGATGGACATCTAGGTTCTTTCCATAGTTTGGCTATTGTAGACATTGCTGCTATAAACATTCGGGTGCACGTGCCCCTTCGGATCACTACGTTTGTATCTTTAGGGTAAATACCCAGTAGTGCAATTGCTGGGTCATAGGGTAGTTCTATTTTCAATATTTTGAGGAACCTCCATGCTGTTTTCCAGAGTGGTTGCACCAGCTTGCATTCCCACCAACAGTGTAGGAGGGTTCCCCTTTCTCCGCATCCTTGCCAGCATCTGTCATTTCCTAACTTGTTAATTTTAGCCATTCTGACTGGTGTGAGGAACATTAGGCTATTTTTAAAGTAATATGGGGATGCCTGCAGTAAGTTAAGTGGTGCAGTCAGTTAAGCTTCTGACTCTTGCTTTGGGCTCAGGTCCTGGTCCCGAGATCAAGCCCCGCCTTAGGCTCCACCCTTGGTGCAGAGTCAGCTTGAGATTCTCTCTCCGTCTCTCTCTGCCCCTCATGCTTGTGCTCTTTCTCTAAAACAAATAAATAAATCTTTGCCAAAGAATAAAAATAAAATAAATACGGGGTGCCTGGATGGCTTAGTCAGTTAAGGGTCTGCCTTTGGCTCAAGTCATAATCCTAGAGTCCTGGGACTGAGCCCCCAGTCAGGCTCCCTGCTCAGCTAGGAGTCTGCTTCTCCTTCTGCCTGCTGCTCCTCCCCCCCGATCCAGCTTGCTCTCACTCTCTCTTGCTTGCTCACTCTCTCTCACAAATAAGTAAATAAAATCTTAAAAGATAAAATAAAATAAACAAAAGTAATATGGAAATGCAATTTGGAAAACAGGGCCTTCTTTCTATTCAAATAAGCCCAACTGTAATTTCAAGAATTACGTTTTAACTTACATTAATAATTTAGCCATAACTCATGTTTCGCAATAAACTAGGAGAACTTGGCAATAATTCAATATACAATTACAATTTTATAGAGATGACCAATTTTTTAAAAAAATGTGTGCCTATAAAGAGTCGAAATAATGTCTTCCCCAGATCTCTGCATCTAAACAAAGTTTATTAAGAAAAAAAGTCAACCATTAAAAATTATATGTAAGGAGATTCAAGTTTTCTCAAATCAGAACATCTAAACATATGAGCATCATTCATCAAAGAGCACTCTTTCTGCAGTTGTTGTTGTTTTTTTTTTTTTCCTTAGATAGGCTCCACGCCCAGCATGGGGCCCAGTATGAGGCTTGAACTCATGACCCTGAGATCAAGACCTGAGCTGAGATCAAAAACTAGATGTTTAACCAACTGAGCCACTGAGGCGTCTCTACTCTTTCTGCAGTTTAATCCTAAACTATACTTGCTGATCTCGGCCACAAGGAAGTTAAAGAAAAAGGTAGTTTGTAAGACAGCTTGGTACCCAAAACCACCTATATTTTTGTGGACCTTAGTCAACATCTCAGATTATACTGAGAAACAAACAGGTAGCCAAGGGGAAATATGGAGTACAATTCGGAGCAAGTTATAATTTTATTCCTTTTAGCTTGTGCCTCTCAGCCATAAAGTAGCTCAAATTCTCATGAACTGCAGCTTCCAGATGGCCTCCCAGAGTGAGCTGCAGACATCCGGTCTAACCCTCACAAAGTCTACCTCACACAGTACTCTCAAGGCTGTCACCCTGGGAGGTGCTCATCCCTCAGTATCTGTTGGCGATATACCATGACGATTATGGCAAGCCAGGACTGAGTATCTATTGCTCAGGGGACCTTGCTCACGATTCCCACCTGGATCCCCTTCTGTGCCCCTTCAACAAAGTCACTTAGATAGGAATTGTGGTACTGATTCCATAGTCGAAATAAAAGTTCAGTGATATTTTTCTGTACCTCAAGAGTGAAGAGGTTACTAAAAAAATTAAAAAACTTAAAAAAAAAGGGGGGGGTGCCTGGGTGGCTCAGTAGGTTAAAGCCTCTGCCTTCGGCTCAGGTCATGATCCCAGAGTCCTGGGATTGAGCCCCCCACTGGGCTCTCTGCTCAGCGGAGAGCCTGCTTCCCACTCCCACCCCACCCCCCGCATTGCCCCCTGCCTGCCTCTCTACCTACTTGTGATCTCTGTCTGTCAAATAAATAAATAAAAAATCTTTAAAAGTGAAGAGGTTAGGTCAAGGCCAAGTCTCTCAACTTCGAGGTGGGGAGGAAGAAAGTTAACAGTTCCATAAAGTGTCCCTGATATCAGAGTTACTACAGTGCCTTTCTGCTTTGAAAGTGACTGACATCATTTTTGAGGCACATACCATGTGCTAAGCATTATGCCTTTATCTATACATGCAAGGGCTATAAGTGCATTATGTCATTTAAATAACTACCAGGTCTGTGAAGGAGGTTTTATTATCATTTTATAGGTAAGGAAATGAATTCATAGAGGCAGTGTAACAGTGAATAGCTAGTAAGTGAAGGAGAAATTCTGGATTTATAAAATTTTTTTATTTATTTGAAGTAATTTCTACACCCAGTGTGGGGCTTGAACTCGTGACCCCAAGATCCAGAATTGCATGCTCTTCCAACCAAGCCAGCCAGGCATGCCCAAAATTCTGGATTTAAATTCAGCTCGTCTCACTCAAGAGCTTGGATTTGAACTCATTATGCCAATGTGTCCCAAAGTTTGAAACAGAATCTCTGGCAACCTATGATAAGATTTTATGTAGGACATAGATGCTTCCTTAAATATTGAGAAACTCATGTTCTTTTGAAAGTCCTTCAATCCTTCTTTTCCTATCAAGGAGAAAGCTTCATTTGGTGCTAAAATGTCAACATCTCTCTAACCCTCGGTGCTCTCCTTTTGTAAACAGACCAAGCCACAGGATCAACCTTTGGCAGGCAGTGGTATCTAGCTGGAATTGAACAAGTATTTTCATATATTTTATGTTTTTGGAGTGTGATATGGGTTTTTCATCATGTAATAAAATTTTTTTTTCAAAAAGTAGCATATATAAATACTGGTCATAGTAAAGAAAAATAATAGGTAAATATAATGATGGCTTTATGGTGAGGCTATAATCCCGAGTTATCCCATCAAACACTAATCTAGGTGTCGCTGTGAAGGTATTTTGTAGATGAGACTAACGTCCATAATCATTAGATTTATGTAAGGGAGATTATTCTGGATTATCTGGCTGGGCCCAGTGTAATCACTAGGGTCCTTGTAAGGGAAAAGAGGGAGGCAAGAGAGTCAGAGAAGGAGATGTGAAGACGGAAGAGACAGTCACAAGCCAAGGAACAGGGGTAGGCAAAGACAGAGAATGGATATTCCCCTAAAGCCCCTGGAGGGAACACAGCCCTCTGGATACAATGACTTTAGCCCAGTGAAACTGGTTTTGGACTTTGGACCTCCAGAACTGGAAGACAGTAAATTTGTGTTGTTTTAAGCCATTTCGTTTGTGGTACTTCATTACAGCAGTAACAGAAAATACACTAGTTAGGCTATGATGTTTCTGGCCTGGGACTACATTACAACACCTTTATAAAACCCTAGGGTCAGTCTGCTGATTAAGTGACTTAGAGAGGGGTTCCTGGGGGTCTCACGTGGTGAAACGTCTGCCTTCTGCTCAGGTCATGATCCCAGGTCCTGGAATAGAGCCCCGCATCATCAGGCTCCCTGCTCAGTGGGGAGCCTGCTTCTCCTTTTCCCTCTGTCCTTCGGCCTCTGCTCAGGCTCTCTCTCGCTCTCACTCTATGTCAAATAAGTAAAACCTTTTTAAAAAAATAAAAAATAAATGATTTGGTGAGGGTGTGCCTGGCTGGCTCAGTCAGAATAGCGTGTCTCTTGATCTCAGGGTTGTGGGTTCGAGCCCGACATTGGGTGTAGAGATTACTTAAAAATAAAATCTTTAAAAATAATAAAAAATGAAATAAAATCTTTAAAAAAAAGATTTAAAAAGAATAGCACTCTTCTCCCCCAAATTTTCAAGTATGTTAGTTTATGCCTGCTGACAACGTTATTGCCGCATAGGAGACCCATGGGTCAGCATTAGGAAGCAGTCTTAGGACTCAAAGTTTGCTGCTTCTAAATGAACTGCTGTATAGACCCTGACCCCCAGGCCTTTTGACCCTTTGGTGGTTGTGACTTTCTTAACCATCTTTAGGTCTGATCATCTGGTGGCTAGAACCTTTTGATACGGCATTGGCCTAAAAATTGTTCTCCTACCTGATTTACGATTTCTCATTTAACTTAAACTTCTTATTTTGTCCTAGTCTTTGTTTCATGATCTGGTGGCTGGTTTCATTCTTGTCTGGATTTCTCTTCTGGATCTGATATATGATCTTTATGGCATTTGCTCATATATGGTCATTATGGCCTTGTCCATCCCATTTGAAGTGTTGACTTCTGGTCATGCAACTGGACCTTTTTTACTGACTTCAAATTCAGAAAAAAAAAAGACTTTTTTTTTTTTGTAATACAGTTCATATATTCATATATTATTTTTGTAAGGTTTTAGTTATTTATTTGAGAAATATTGAGGGAATCAGTGAGGGGAGGGGCAGAGGGAGAGGGAGAATCATGTTCCTCCCTGCTGAACAGAGAGCCCAATGAGGGACTTGATCTCAGGAAGCCTGAGATTATGACCTGAACTGAAGCCAGACACTTAACAAACTGAGCCACCCGGGCACCCCGATTATTTTTAAATAGTATTCTTAAATAATACACATAAATTTTTTTAATTGCATAGTACAAAAATGCATTGAACTCATTTTGAACCCCAGCTCCCTTCTCCAGAGGCAGGTGTGTGTGTGCGTGTGTATGTGTATGTGTGTGTGTGTGTGTGAGAGAGAGAGACAGACAGACAGACAGACAGAATTATTCTTCCAGATGCATATGCAAAGTTAGGTCTGTATCTGTACACTTTAATAGTAGTACCATTCTGTACACTGTTTTCCGCCTTGCTTTTTTTCTTTACTTAAAAACATATAATAATATCTCTTAGGGTTGTTGTGGGTATTAAGCAATTAATCCTTAGTTCCTCCCTGAGCCCTAATTATGTTAAATAAAATACATAGATTTTCTTTTAAAATAAAATGTCTAAGGTTCTAAAAGATGTTATTTAAAATTAAAGAATCCCCCCGTCATTAATCTTTATTATTTCAAGCATTTTTATTGTTTTTAAGTATTATTTATCTCTTTAAAGTATGTAATATTTAAATAATACTTAGAAAGCATATTTTATATTCCTATAATCCACATAAACTTGTAATTTTGGGTTTTTTTGATACTTTAAAATACTTATATAGAACTTGTCATTAATGACTGAGCTTGTAAACTTGTAACTTTATATATACTCTAAGGCATGTAAGTCATAGTTTGTGTCATCTTTTCCTTGATGTTGAACACTGTGTTATTTCTAACCTTTGCTATAATATATAGCACTAGTAAAATTTTTAAAATCTTAAAATGGGGAGGGCTTTTAGAAATCACATTTCCTTAATACAGGTATATCCTATGACACTGCATATTGCCCAGGTTCTGCTGAACACATCTTGTGAAACTCACCACTTCATGGAAAAGCCCATTCTATTTTTCCATTTTGAACAATTCTAATACAAAGTTCTGTATCTTTAACTTTATTTGTTCTTGTCCAGGCCTCATTCTATGCCACCCTGTATTTATAGTCTGGACCTCTGGCCTGAGGTCAAGGCTCTCACCCTGTGCCCTAACCCACAGGCACTCATTATCCATCAACAACATGAACTTTTTAAAAAAATATCAATTTTTAATGGAAAATTTTTTCAAAGGTCTATAATATATTTAGTCTTGAAGCTTTTGTATTTTCGTAGAATGTTTAACAATTACATTTGTTAGCTAAGGAAATGTAAAACAAAGCTATATATTTACTTCTGATACCACAGGCAAACCAGACAAAAATGTTGCTCAGTATATATTTCCAAATTACTTTCACTTATTAAATTAGTACTGGGTAATTGGCATTGACAAAATAATCATTGCCACTAAGTGAGCTATATCAAGCTATATCTTTCAACTGAATTTCTGACAGAAAAAAACCAACAGCTGCTCTGCTAAATAAAGTTCCTTGGAGAATCAGAAGCTGTCAGCTGATGGCTCGAATGAGAAAAAACTGTTCCACGGTCACTACAATATACGAGAAAGTCGCAAAAACCTACACGTTTCTCTGGTTTTCTGATTGTTCTTTCCACAAGAATTTCTAATCTTAGGAATTCTAAAGAAGTTTAATTGAATACTAAAATAGCAATTGAATAATTCCAAATTATTGGAATCAAGGGAATGCAGAAAAGTTGAAAATAATTTCATAAAGATTTCTCATAAAGGGCCCCAAGATTTAAAAGGAAACTGAGGTTTTGGGGCAATCTAAGCACCATTATAATAAAATGTTGAATGGGAACTAGATGCATTGATTGTGAGATCCCATGGCTGAATTATAGATTCCATGAGGGCTAAAAACTGCTGTACCCTGTACTCTAGGACAGCATTTTCACTTAGGAACAAAGCCTGGTCCACTGTAAGCAGCGAAACTAATAAAATTCCAATTAAAAAGCCACATTATTATGCTAAAAAATACAAATATAAATATGGATAAATACTCCACATTCAAACCTATAATAAACTGACAACTAACCCTAAGGACAAAGACCAAATCGTCTTAAACGCCAATTTCATATTTTATTGAGACATACAAGTGCTGAAAGAATTCATCACCAGGAGACCCACACTTTAAAAATATTAAAGAGAGTTCTGGGGTGCCTGGGTGGCTCAGTGGGTTAAAGCCTCAGGTCATGATCCCAGAATCCTGGGATCGAGCCCCGCATTGAGCCCCGCATCAAGCCTCGCATCAAGCCCCGCATCAAGCCTCGCATCAAGCCCAGCATCAGGCTCTCTGCTCAGCAGGGAGCCTGCTTCCTCCTCTCTCTCTGCCTGCCTCTCTGCCTACTTGTGATCTCTGTCAAATAAATAAATAAAATCTTAAAAAAAAAAAAAAAGAAAGAAAGTCCTGCAGGCAGAAGAAAAATGGTACCAGATGGAAATATGGATATAAACAAAGGAATAAAGAACACTGGAAACTGTAACTATATAGGTAAATTATATGGTTTTTTCACTCATTATTTAAATCTCTTTAAATGATATTTGAATGTTTAAACAAATATGATGACAGTGGATTATAGAGTTAATAACATATATAATTAAAATGTATTATACCAATAGCATAAAGGCTGAGAGGAGAGAAATGAAAGTATACTGCTGTAAGTTACTTAAAAAATGTGAAGTGATATAATATCACTTGAAGGTAGACTGCGAAAGGTTAAAAATACATACTATAAACCCCAAAGCAACCAGAAAAATAACAAAGCAAAGAGCTATAGCAAACAAGCCAATAGAGGGGATAAAGTAGAACCACAGAAGTAATGCTCAGTTAAACTTTAAAATGGAGAGAGAGAGAGAGAAGAAAAAAAAGAATGGATGAAACTAATGGAAAATAAACAGCAAAATGGTAGACTTACATCAAGCATGTCAATAATCACATTAAATGTAAATAATCCAAATGTCCCCCAAATAAGCAGAAATTGTCAGCTTGGATTGTAAGAAAATAAAACAAGAACAAACTCGATGCTCCCCAAGAAAATACTTTATATATTACTAGGATAAAGAAGGTCATTTTATAATGATAATGGAACCAATTCATCTAGAGGACATGCCATGATAAGTGGTTTTTTTAAGATTTTATTTTTTAGTAGTCACACTATTAAATTTTTTAAGATTTTATTTTTTATTTTTAAGTAGTCACACCCTATGTGGCGCTTGAACTCACAGCCCTGAGATCAAGAGTCACATGCTCTACCAACTGAGCCAGCCAGGTGCGCTGTGTTATTGTAAGTGTTTATGCTCTTAATAACAGAGTTTCAAAATACAAGAAGCAAAAACAGACAGAACTGCAGGGAAAAAAGACAAATCCACAATTATAGTCAGAGACATCCATATCTCTTTCTCAAAAATGGATAATACAAGTAGACAGAAAATCAAGAAAAAATAAATTGAATGGCCCTATCAGTTTGCTTTGCCATTTATAGAATACTTCACCCAAGAGCAACAGAAAACATAATTTTTTTTTTATTGCACATGGAATATTTACTAAAACAGACTGTATTTTTGGCCACAAAACAAGTGTCAATTAATTTAAAAGGATTCAAGTCACACAAAATATGTTCTCTGACCACAACAGAATTAAATTAGAAATCAGTAACAGTAAGATCTCTGGCAAATCCTCAAATATTTAGAAACAAAGTAACACATTTCTAAACAATCCATGGGTCAAAGAAAAAATCAAATGGGAAATTGGAAAAGTTTTTTTTTTAACTAAATGAAAAGTATAAAAATTTAGTGAGAAAATTTATAGCACTAATTATCTATGTTAGAAAAACGAAAGGTATCAGATCACAATCCAGCTTCCACCTTAAGGAATTAGAAAAGCAAAACAAATCAAGGCCAGAGTAAGCAGAAGAAAGGAAATAGTTCAGATTAGTGAGGAAATAAAAGAAATAGAAAACATAAAAACTAGAGAAAATCAGTGAAATTAATATACAAAAATCAATTGTATTTCTATATATTGGCAATGAGCACTTGGATATTCGAATTTGAAAAAGAAATGATTTACAATAGTATCAGAAACATAAAATATTTTGGGACAAATTTGACAAAATCTGTGCAAGACCTCCAAACTAAAAGCTACAAAACACTGCTGAGAGAAATTAAGGACGTAAATAAATGGAGAGTTACCTTGTCATGGTCAGAATACTTAATACTGTTAAGAAGCCAGTGTTCTCCCCAAACTAGTCTATGAATCCAATGCAATTCCAATCAAAATCCCAGTAGGTGACCCATGCTACCGCATGAACCGTGAACACATTATGCTAAGTGAAAGAAGATAGACATAAAAGGGCAAATATTGTATACTTTCATTTATATGAAATGTTCACAAAAGGCAAATCACAAAGAATAGAAAATAGATTTATGGTTACTAAGAACTGGTGGGAGGGTAATGGGGAGTGATTGCTAATGCATACAATGTTTCTTTTGGGGGTAATGGAAATGTTCTGGAATTAAAGAGTGATGTTTGCCCAACCTTGTCAATACACCAAAAATCACTAAATTATACACTTAGAAAGGCAAAACTGGTGAATTGTATGTGGTATGAATTTTGCTCAATTAAAATAAAAATCTACCTAAAAAAAATCCTAGGAGGCATTTTTGTAGGAATTGACAAGTTGATCCTAAAATTCACTTGGAAATGCAAAGGACCTGACAAAGTCAAACAACTTCGAAATCACACAACAAAGGTAAGGCTAACTCTACCTGACTTCAACGCTTACTATGAAAGCATACTGCTGAAGACAGTATAGCATTGAAGCAAAGATAGACAAATAAATCAACAGAACAGAGAGTGCAGAGAGAGATCCATACATGCATGGATAACTGATTTTTAGCCAAGATGCAAAGGCAGTTCAGTGGAGAAAGGACCATATTTTCAACAAACAGTGCTAAAATAATCAAATATCCATTACAAAAAAAAAAAAAAATAAGCTTCCACCCATACATTGCAGTATACACAAAAATTAATTCAAAATTGATCGTTGACCCAAATATAAAATCTAAAACTACAAACCTACCAGAAGATAACATAGGAGACAATCCTTGTGACTTTGGGTTAGGCAGAGATTTCTCACATACAACATCAAAATCACAATTCATAAAAAAAATTAATAAACTGGTCTTGGTAAATATTAGAATGTTATACCTTTTGAAAGATATTTTTAAGAGAATTACAAAACAAGGGCAATCCTCCAGGGTCTCCTTCCTCTTTAGGAGCTCTGTACTGTCACTCAATAAACTTTGCTTTGCTGCCCACAAAAAAACAAAACAAAACAAAACAAAACAAGAAAACAGAAGAAGAAGAAGGAGAAGGGAGAGAGAGAACTAGAAGACAAGCCATGGATATCTATCTATCTGATAAAGGACTTGTATCGGAATATAAAGAACTCCTTATATTATTTTATTCCTTTTATAACTCTGCAGTAAAAAAGTGAGACTAAGAAGCAGAATGAGTCCTGGTAGTGTTCTGGCCTCAAGCGCTGTTGGCCCTGAGAGACAGCTAGCCTGGGGCCTACCCCATACTTTGGTTACCTGAGCTAGTAAGTTACCCTTCCTGTCTGAGCTGGTGTGAGTAAGTTTTCTATTCCTTGCAACCAAATATGTATCTTGACAGTATGAGTCATTTAGAGGAATGGAAGTATGAGAGACAGGAACCAAAAGAAGAAATGTAAGAATGATTGTAAGAGTAACTGTTGAGAGGGGCGCCTGGGTGGCTCAGTCGGTTAAGCGTCTGCCTTTGGCTCAGGTCATGAGCCCAGGGTCCTGGGATGGAGCCCCATATTGGGCTCCAGGCTCAGCGGGGAGTCTGCTTCTCCCTCTCCCTCTGCCCCTCCCCCGTGCTCATGTTTTCTCTCTCTCATTCTCAAATAAATAAATAAAATCTTTATTTAAAAAAAGAGTCACTGACGAGAAATTAAAAATTTGGTGTGAACACAAGGAACTAGTGGCATATGGTCATGATTGTGGTAGTTGGCTAGGAGTTCATTTTTTTTTTTTTTTACCATCGATTAAAAATTTTAAAGCACACATATTTCAGCTCAAGAATTCAACGGCTAGATGTTCCTCCTAGAGAACCACTGGCAAGGAGGAGTTTCCTTTCCTACATTTCCTTCACAAGGAGAAGCGCTGCAGCTTCGTGTAATGATAAACAATCACAAACAACTGACTTGTCCATCAGAAGAGGAGTTGTTAAATAATCCGTTATAGACCCACAACATGGAATACCTGGCAGGAGTTGCAAAGCGTAAAACGGAGCCATTGGCACTGACATGCGAAAGAGCTCCAGGACATGCTGTTATGAAAGGAGCAAACTGCATTCTTTAGCATATTGGAGTTTTAAAAAAATAAAACATACAAAACAAACCTCTCTAGTTCTTTATGTGGACCTGGGTAGGTAAATGGATAGAAGACAAAAAGAAGGTTCCACTTCCAATGGATAATTGAGTTCACTTCAAGTGAGGGGATGAGGATTGGGAGGAGTTAAAAGATTTTCCGTCCACCTGTTTTGCTTGAAGTTTTTACACATGAATCAACCCAATAGAACTTGCTTAACTAAAACAAATGAAAGAGTAGGAATAATTTTTACTGAGGCATGCCTGGGTGGCTCAGCCAGTTAAACCACTGTATTTGGCTCAGGTCATGATGCTAAGGTCCTGGGATCGAGTCCTGCATCGGGTTCTTTGCTCAGTGGGGGTCTGCTTCTCCCTCTGCCTGCTACTCTCCCTGCTTGTGCTCACTCTCTGATTAATTTTTTTTTTTTTTTTACTGAGCATAAACAGTGTACTAGCTACTATGTAAAAGAGGTAAGGTCCCTGCCAAATGGAAATGGCCAAATGTACACAATCTTAAGGTCAATGTATTAGGGGCCAATGTTGTGTAACTTCAAGTAATAAAATGTCCAAATAGTACTAAGAAATAACTATTTTAAGGATTGTTTAGGATAGGCTATAAGGAACGTAATACTGTGTCATATTTATGAATAGACTATTGGATTTTCTAATGACTTGGGTTTTTTTGTTTTTTGTTTTTTTTAAGATTTTATTTATTTATTTGTCAGAGAGAGAGAGGGAGAGCGAGCAAGCACAGTCAGACAGAATGCAGGCAGAGGCAGAGGGAGAAGCAGGTTCCCTGACGAGCAAGGAGCCCGATGTGGGACTCGATCCCAGGACACTGGGATCATGACCTGAGCCGAAGGCAGCTGCTTAACCAACTGAGCCACCCAGGCGTCCCCTAATGACTTGTTTTTAAACTCATCTATAGATTTCTTGTTGGAAACAGTCCATTCTCCTATGGGACAAATGTTTAGGTTTTCACAAAACCTGTTGTATCCGTGTTCCTTGCTAAGAAGCATCAGAGATATTCTGGAAATTAAGGCAAAAGGTTATTGAACACTACAGAGGAGCTCACAGAATCTAAGGAGACATGCAACTTCAGCCCTCAGCAAGGGCAAGAACCAGGTGGATCTTGGATCTAAGCTACTGATGGACAGCTGAGCTGTCCATCCTTCTTGGGAACTGGAGTCTTGAATCTCATGATACGAGGACAGAAAAGCATTGGCAAGCCCTGGAGTGTGTTTCAGCCTCCTGGGTATCTGACACGCCCCATTCACATCCTGAGAATTTTGAGGTTTTTGAAGACTGTCTGAGCTCACATTCCATGGTTACTTGCTAACCATGTGCCTTTGAGCAAGTTATTTAACCATAGCTACCTTCATCTATAAACAAGGGATAAAACTAAACCAGGATTCCAGGGTTTTTGAGAGGATTAAGTTATATAATACATATAAAATTACCAGGATTGAATTTGTATTCAATCGACACTGGCTATTATTATTTCCTCTTCGTGAGCAGAATACATAAAAATGTTAAGTAGTCATAATAGTGGATGTATGAAAGAATCTTCTCTTACAGAGTTACTCTAATGAGGGTGTTTTCTTCTAATTGTAAAAAGAAATATTTTTTAAGCTGAGTTGCAATAATCTGATGACTAGAATTATATAGGATCTGCTACTCAAAATTAGATATTTTTATGATCAATCAAAAATGTTTAGATGACTTTAATAGCATTTAAGAGCTACAATGTGAAATTTGCCCATTGAAATTAGCAAAATTTTAGCCTCCTAGACAAACATAATGCAGTTCTTTAATGGGAACTGTTTTAGATCGATAGATTCAAATAAATTTCAAAAGTGTGAACCTCATTGTTTGGCTCTTTTGTCATGTATTCATTATTCATGATAGTTCTGTCTTGGTCTTGAACAAATAAACACCAGAATATTTAAAAATACTGAACTGTAGGTCCTGGGAAGAAATACATCCCAAATGACTAAAACCAAAAAGGTCACAAGATGTTTCCCTTCATTTTGTCATTTGATCTTAGATAGGAGGCTTTCAAAACACAAGCTACAGTAAGTAGCTATTTAGAGACAAGACAGCCCAAATCTATCATTTAAAAGAGGAAATAAGTGGTAAGGACATTGCATTCTTCAACTGGAACTTCTGAACTGAAAACTCTTTGTTTAAAATAGTTCTACGTGACAAAGTATCAGTTAAGAGAAGAATCCCCAATCAGTGGTGGCAGATCATGTAAACTGGCTCCCTTATTTCCTGGTTCACCGCCTTTCCAACCAGCCTCTTCTACTAGTATGCTGGTTGAAAACAGACACACTTGCTTTCCTAGATTGGCTGAATAGAAGCAGAGTGGCCATGTGATTCAGTTCCAGCCAATACAGTATAAACAGAAGTCTCTGCTTGTGGCTTCTAGAAAAGCTTTTTTAAAGATTGGGCTGGCAGTTTCCTTTGCACTTTGCCCTTCCTTCTTCCTCCTTCTCCCACTTGTAACTAACATGATGCCTGAAATGAAGGTATCTTTCAGTGTTGAAAATGAGAGCCACTTGAACACCATGCTAAGCTATCATCTCAGTTCTGGAGCTTACCTCCAGATATCCTGTTGCTGGAAGCAAACATATCCTTCCCCTGTTTAAGCCTCTCTTTCTTGGGTTTTCAGTTGCTTGTAGGCAAACATAGTTATAACTGATAAAAGTAACACATCAGGGAAAATTGAGTGCTCTCTGACATAGTAATTTCTTTTTCCAAAGACTTTTATAAAGGACCTAAGAAAAAAAAAATTTAAATGTTTTATCAAATTGCACTTGAAACCCTGAGAAACTTGCTTTATGTGATGGGCAATAGTGAATTTTGCTTCCCTGAGTATATTACCAGAATCAACTTATTAACAGAAACGTTTAAGTCAAGTTAACATTTAAACATTTTTCACTTTCATGGAGAATGAATATATAATTTAAAGAAAATATCAAGGGGCACCTGGAAGGCTCAGTGGGTTAAGCCTCTGCCTTTGGCTCAGGTCATGATCTCAGGGTCCTGGGATCCAGCCCTGCATCAGGCTCTCTGCTCAGCAGAAGTCTGCTTCCCCCTGCCCCGCGCCCCACCCTCTCTGCCTGCCTCTCTGCCTACCTCTCTGCCTACTTGTGATCTCTGTCAAATAAATAAATAAAATCTTTTTAAAAAATAAAATAAAAAATAAAGACAATATTGGGGCACCCATGTGGCTCAGTCGGTTGAGCACCTGCCTTCAGCTCACTTCATGATCTTGAGGTCCTGGGATGGAGCCCTGCTTCAGACTCCCTGCTCAGTGGGGAGTCTGCTTCTCGCTCTCCCTCTGCCCCTCCACCCTGCTCATGCTTGCTCACTCTTTCAAAAAAATAAACAAAATCTTTTTTTTTTTTTTAAAGACAGTATCAATGGAATTCTGATATGTGGATACATAATAGAGTCAGTCTTTCCAGTTTTTTCCCCAAAGAAGTTAAAAACATCCCTCACTACTAAGATAAAATACCACAACATAATAATTACATAATGTTTTTCATTCTGGGGCTGGGGAGTGGTAGATGTAGTAAATCAATATGGCAACTCTCAGAACCAAACATAGATAAGTGGGCTCAACGACTCCCTTCCCTAAGCCCCTACCCATGAGATGATGTGAATTGTGGAGACAGCTTTTGGCTATTTCTAGTTTTTATCATCAAAATGACACAATTGAACCTTGAGCAAGAGAAAATTTCTCCTCTCTAGATTAGGTCAATCCCCTCTAAAAGAAAAAGACTTTTGAACTATAAGCAAGGTTTTAGCTGCTGCAAAAGGGCTCCATGTCCACCCATGGGGTGTACACTTGAAGACCTTTATAGATCTACCAGATCACAGTTCTTAAACCCCTGGGATTAAATTAGGGGTTGGTTATTACATGTATAATTTAGGGCATGGAATTCCACTGGGGTCACTCAGGGACAACCTTGGGGGAAAAAGAAATGGAGGAAGAAAAGACCCTGTAAGTCTACCACTTCCCCCCACACCATCACATCTGAGCCTAAGCTGTGGTGCTGTACACACATCTACTCCAGGGGCTTTGCAGTAAGTTTTCATTTGTGGCAAGTTTATATGGCATTTAAAAAAAAAAAAAAGAAAGAAAGAAAGAAAAAATAACTACTGCATTGAAATGTATCCAAGTGCCAGTTTTATTTGTTTAAAATTTTTAAGAAGATTTTATTTGTAAATTATCTTTACACCCAACCAATTTTAAGTGAAAATACATTACTTGGGAGAGGTAATGTTAAGTCATCACCATTCCCACACACATTAAAAATTAAGCTAAGTCAGCAAATTAGTGAATTAGAGCGGTGGAGCACTCTGGAACTATTCATTTGACTCTCAGGTGGTTAATTCTTCAACTGCATTAAATAAAAACTAGTTTAATCCATGAACTGACATTCACATCCCAACAAATGTTTAATCAGTCACTTAATAGTTTCATAAATGTGGACAAGTTAACTTCTCTAGGCCATTGTAATAGAGCTACCACTTCACCAAGTGGGTATTGCCATGAACATGTATGAAGCACCAGAAGCACAGAAGACCTCTGATCAGCTCCCCTGAGGACTTACTATCAGCTCACCTGGAACAATGGAATAAAATCTGATAACTTTTCCAAGTTCTGCATTTAGCTCAGGTGAAGCCTTCTGGACCTACCTCAATTCTTATGATTACCCTGAGAACAACTATTTAAGGGACAATATTTTTTATCCCCAAATCTGAGCCATTAGCCATTTAATTTTTTTTTTTAATTTATTTGAGAGAGAGAACATTTGCACATGCATGCACATGAATGAGGGGCAGTGGGAGAGAAACTCCAAGCAGACTCCCCACTAAGCACAGAGCCTGGGAAGGGATCAATCTCCCAAGCCTGAGTTCATGACCTGAGTAGAAACCAAGAGTCCAGTGCTTAACAGATTGAGCCACCCCAGATGCCACCAGCCATTTTTTATTGTTATACTGCCTCATCCTACCAATAGGGTCTCCAGAAAGGTACATGTGGGCTCTTTTAAGGGAAATGTGCCTTTGTTATTCCTATGACCAGAGTATCTGTCTGATATTTATCTCCTACTCTGTGAGTTGGGCTAGACAACACAGAAGCCATAAGAATGTCTCCGCCTTGGTGTTTTCTCATTAGCCCTGGCTCTGAGAGTTAAGTCATGGACCAAGAAGAAAGCAAACCCTCAAGTTCTGTAGGGGGAGAGGGGAGATGACTCAGTACAGGAGAAAGAGTATGTTGATGCCTTTGTTCCCCCAATGTGGGAGCCCCATTATGTTCCTCACGCCTTCGATGTGTCCTTTCAAGCTAGCCAGAGCATGATGTTAGACTTGGGCGTGGAGGATCTGTGGTCATCTCATCCTTCCCAGGCCCACTCTAGTCTCAACTTCTTCAGAATCACGTTAGTCCATGCTCATTCTTCCCTCCTATAAAGTCATGCTTACTGTTCTTGTCTGTAGCGCTCACTTGGAAGCTTCCATTTTTATGTGATTGCTTTTAGGTAGATGATAAATTCTTTGAAAACAGGATGGACACATTAGAAACAAATTGTAAAGACAATAAGCACTTGCTAAATGTTTATAATTTACCACCAAGAGGAGGAACCCCTTATTTAGGAAAAGTATTTGATAAAAGAAAACTCCTGCCTGCATTAGAAAGAATCTCAAGTCTTATAAGTCAAGAAATGTCAAAGAATGAGGTCTAGAGGCTCCACCAGACCTGAAAATGGGTCTAGAAGCATGAGAAAAACAAGACACAACCAGAAAAGGAAGTTGATTTCGAGGTTAAGGGGAAGGTCAGCGCTGCAGGGACAAGAAATTCCAGCCAGGAGGAGTCAACGTGTCAACTTAAGCCCAAGACGGGGGAATGTCTAGGGGTAGATCCACATTTGCACTATTCCTCAGGGCCTCTTATGTGGCCTTGGGGAATACCCACTGTAAGACTTTGGACCACTGTGATTTGTCTATTGCAAAACATATGTACACAGTTGTCGTTTGTTTATCTTTAAATAAAACTTGGTTTTACTACACTATAATTATTGAACTTGCAAGTGAAGTTCATGCCAGTTTACTACACTATCAAATAGACCATTTTCTTGGGTTTTGGCTCATGTCATAGAACATGATTTGGGAATGAAAAAATTCTGTCACTTAAACTTTCAGAGCCCAGTTTCTTCTCTTCTGAAATGATAATATTTCTCGTCTTAACAAGTATTTGCTTCTAGCACCTTATCAAGCATAAAGTAGACACTTCATGAATATTAGTTTCCTTCCTCTCTTTATGCCATAAGTGTATCTGGCAAGATGATTATAACTTGAGACATTAATGCATGTTTAAGCTCTAATAAATGTTTCCTGTAAGAAAGCAAAGGAAATAGCTTCAACTTTCAGAATCATTGAAGAAAGCCCAAGAAAGCATTTTGTTACTTTGGTCCTGCTCTTACCCAAAGTAGATGACCTATCATGAGAAGCAAACTGTCTTTCAGTTAAGTTCTTTTTGTTTTATGAAACGTTTTTCATAAAACCAACTATAGGAATTAATTTACTTCCTTCTAAGAAGGAAATAACCCTTCAAGCGGCACATATTCTTTACTGCCTTTCTCATTCATGATGAACTTTTTGTATCATATTGTATTTACGCTTCATTTTAATTTTAAATCCTTTTAAGAGGTCATTTTAAATGGCATTTTCATTGTTGGAAATTTATAAACTTAAAAATTCATAGATTTTTGCCTATATTTGTACATATTTCTAACTATCCATGTAGTTATTCTTCTAAGGGCTCTTAGCACATCAAAAGGTGGTGTAAATAGATACTCTTTAAAACAAACCTGGGGTGGGGGGAACCTGAGAAAAACAGGAACCAATAATTTGTATTGGTCCTGAAAAGAGCAAACACAAACTTATCATTTTTCAGTGTATCACATTACAAACACCTTTTTGGTGTGGTTCACAGTCACTAATGAGGTTGGGGAATATTGATAATATATACATCATTGTATTAAAACAGAAAATTCTATTCAGGTGCAAGTTACTATCTGTTGATAATCATTAGTAAATAAGAAAACAATGCACTTCAATCAACAAATATTTAGTGAGCATGTATTCTATGCCCTAGCACTATGCTAGGTCCTACAAATCTGGCTGTGAATGAAACCTCTTGTCTCTTACTAATTTACATGGTACTTTTAAGGATACACAAATGATAGAATCATGTAGCTTACTTTTTACTGCATGAAAACACAAAAATTAAAGCTTAATATATTTTAAAATATTTTGTCATTAAATAAATCAACACAAGGGGGCACCTGGTGGCTCAATAGGTTGGGCATCGGCCTTTAGCTCAGGTCATGATCCCAAGACCCTGGGATGCAGCCCTGCCTGGGGCTCCCTGCTCAGTGGGTAGCCTGCTTCTACCTCTGCCTCCGCCCCTCCCCGCCCTTGGGTTGTGCTCACTAGCTCTCACTCATGCTTGCTCTCTCTCTCTCAAACAAATAAATAAATAAAATCTGTTTTTAAAAAATCAACAAAGTCAGAAGTTTGAGCCAAATGAATACTCAGCTATAACGGCCACTGGATTCATGGCCATTAAGCTATCTGGGAACTATTCTCTTCCTTTAAAATTCAAACTTGCTATAGAAAGCCCTTTCACTCCCACAGGGCATATTACTAATAGAAATTGAGATCAGAGGGTTGGAGGAACAGAGACAAAGTTCATACAAAGTGAAGCCATATGTACCAGACAGGATTATTGTTCATAATTCTTCCCTCAATCCCTCAGCCATGGAAACCTACAGCACACCAGAGTGGATGGGTGTTCCCCCCACTTTACTGATATTGTGCCATATAACTTGCTCTAGTCCACACAACGTCAGTAAACATGACATGCACAAAACCTTAAATGTCTCTGTGTCCTTTGGCTCAATGTCTCACACTCCTCTGATTGCCATGAATACCGACTATGCCAATTAGCCGCTGTCCCTTCAGTCTGGGCCCCAAAGTGAGATACACAGGAAGTCCTAGACTTCACCTAAAGCTAAAAGCCAGTGCCCTGCTGCCTATATTTGGGCTTCCTGTCATAAGCCAGAGTGGTTGTGAGATCTTTGCTGGATTTCTGGAGCAGTAAGTGACTAATTTGCCATTCCTCGTTAAAATAGGCAGTACATGTACAGATTCTAGTAATCCAACTACAAACTAGTACAAGGACTTTATATGCCAATTAGAGATAAAGAGACTCTGAAAAATTGTGCAATTAGTTTAAAATCCCCTATAGAATAGACCACACTAGTGAGTGGAATTATGGGATATAAGTGGGAGTCAGAGGAAGGTACAGAAACGGGGCCCAAAATGAATGACGCAGGTCTAGATATCAGAGGCTTGTCTAGTTCCTGAAAGTCAGTATGTCCCAATGGCAAACAGACACAATCCAGTTGAATTGAATTCAACACCTGTTGAAAACACAAAGCTTCTCTTTTCAATTCATAGTTGAAACACATTTTCTTAGATCAAAGACTTTGCCTTTAGTAATTTAATAAAATGAGACTCTAATTTGATATGAATATAATTTGAACGGCAAGCACTATGATGTTCTTTTATTTTAGCAACTAAGCAAAGTACAGAAACAGACTGATTATGTAAAGTATACATTTGTACCAAGAGAAGGCTGAATGTTGTCATAACAAACACCGTGAACAAAGGTTTTGCAATAGCTCCAAAAGAGTAAAGCAGTGAAGAAATGACTCCCAACATAGCACACACCTAATGTGGAGGACACAAAGGTATGCAGAACTCCAAACCACCCACAACGTCGTCATCAATGCCATGTTCTTTGCCATCTGGGGAGGAGAAAGTGAGCTTCAGAAAACAAAAAATAACATTGTTGATCTGAACTCTTCTGGTTTGGTAGTGATGTTGGCACTTAATTTTTGTTTTTCTTCTATCGTTATAATAAGCACTAGAGGTAAGAGGTTTGCCGCAATTTGTATCTTGTGATTGTGACAGAATCCAAACCCAAGCTCACTTAAATAGAAACGAAAATGTAATGGAAAAGCCTTGGGGTTGTTTAGCGTCCTAAGTGGCTTGACATAAGAGCTCCAAAAATGTAATAAAAATTCAATTTCTCTTAGTTTCTTGGCTCAGCATTCTGCTGTGTCAGCTTCATTCTTAAGATTCATGCGGCAGCCTCTGGCATCTCCAGGCTCACAGCTCCCTGACTGCTACAAGTTCCTACAGACAGAGAGGAAGGAGACCCCGTGCAGCTGCAGCTTTCACTCCTATGGAAGCAATCAGCCAAGGCCACAAGCTCCCCAGGACAACCTGAGGCTAACAGACAATTTTCCATGGGAGGTGGGGGGGGGGACGTTTCCCAAAAGGAAATGAAAGTCCTACTAATAAAACAAGGGGTGACTTTGGGTGGATAAGGAAGATCAAGCATCTTTTATAACAGAAATCAGCAAACCTCAGTCCATGGGCCACATATGTCCTATGCTCTGTGTTTATATAGCCACTAGCAAAGAATGGTTTCTCCATTTTAAAAAATTATTTATTTATTTCAGAGAGAGAGAGAGAAAGAGAGAGAACAAGCAGGGGGAGTGGCAGACAGAGGGAGAGGGAGAAGCGGGGAGCCTGATGCAAGACTCGATCCCAGGATCCTGGGATCATGACCTGAGCTGAAGGCAGATGCTTAACTGACTGAGCCACCCAGGCACCCCATGGTTTTTCCATTTTTAAATAGTTGGGGGTGGGGAGATTTTAAAAAGAATAACAGTTCATGACATGTGAAAATTATATGAAGTGCCAATTTCAGTGTTTCCCGAATAAAATTTTATTAGAACACAGCCACACTCACTGATTTATATACTGTCCATGGCTGCTGTCATGCTCCAATAGTCACAATAGAGATGACATGGTCCACAAAGCCTAAAAAGTTTACTATTTGACCCTTTAAGAAACACTTTGCCAAACCCTGTTCTATGGGTTTGTATCTTTTAACACATTGTTTTAACATGTTGTAAAGGAAGGGGCGCCTGGGTGGCTCAGTCAGTTAAGCATCTGCCTTCAGCTCAGGTCATGATCCTGGGGTCCTGGGACTGAGCCCCACATGGGACTCCCTGCTCAGTGGAGAGCCTGCTTCTCCCTTTCTCTGCTGTCCCCCTGCTTGTGTACTCTCTCTGTGTGTGTCAAAAAAATAAATAAAATCTTAAAACATACACACACACACATAATAAGATAGCTTTACTGTTAAAATGAAATGATTTAAGTCAATACTCAGGGTCTTCAGACATCTATGTCCTTTTAAAGTAGATCATACTCAAATTTGAGAACTTCACTTTCAGCTTTGGATACTAAATAGCAAAGATGTAACACTAAGCAGGAGTTCAATTAAATAAAAGAGAAATGGACATTGACTACAAAATCAGAATTCTAATATTGACAAGTATATTTTGAAATGCCCCTATGACATCACCCCCAGATGTTCATCCCATCAGACACAGGCAGTGCTATGTGGGAGAATGGGAGGACCTCAGGTGAAACACTTCTGTCCACATGGGAGGAGAGTGTGGAAGCCTGGCAGCCAAGCATTAAATTGTTTTAGACACATCAGTTACACATCCCCCATGTGCAGTGTCTGCAAAGCAAACCACGACCCTGCCCATGATTTGGCTCTGAGTACTTCACCCAGGGGTGCCCAATCCATAGCCCAATCAATGGCCTGTAATCATTAAAGGCCCTCAGAAGTGAGAATAAGTGTTACTTTCCAAAAGTTGCCATAACAAATTGCTACCAACTGAATGATTTAAAACAACAGAAATGCATTCTGTGTTCTGGGGGCTAAAATTTTGAAATCAAGGTGTTGGTACGGTTGTTTCCCTCTTGAGGCTCTGAAGGAAAATTCATTCTGTGTCTCTCTTCCAGTTTCTGGGGGCTGACAATCCTTAGCATTCTTGGCTTGTGGCTGCCTTTTAATCTCTGCCTCCATCTTCCCAGGACCTTTTCCCCTCTGCATCTTTATGTCTTCTCCTTTTTTGTCTTTTATAATAACATTCATCTTTGGACTTATGGGTCATCATACTCCAGGATGATCTCATCTCATTAGCCATACTTTAACCATATCTGTAAAAACCCTTGTTCCAAATAAGGTCATATTCTGTGATTCTGGGTGGACATGATTTTTTTTTTTTTTCCGGGGGGGGTGGTGGATATTATTTAACCCACTAGAGTTGGGTCAAACACAACTATCCTCTCAAGAATTCGAAATGGGAGAGTATAAATGAGGCAACTAATATGGGAAGCTGACACTTCAAAGATGTCCTGGAAGGACCCAGGAGCAAACTAAACTTAGGAGCAAGCTGAAGGCATGTAAAACCAGAAATTACAGATAGAGAAGCAGCTTTGAAGAAGAGAAAAGGTACAGGATAAACTGTAAGGAAGCCATTTGGTAGCAGAGAGAAGAGCAAAAGGACACTAAGAGAAGCAGAGCTTGAGAGTGTGAAAGTCATGCTAAACACCAGAGCATTCAAGTGATCACACTTAACTGTCCCTGTACTGCCTTGGACATGTTCCAGATTTTGAAGACATCTATCAGTCATGAGTTTCTTTGAGATTCAATCTCTCTTTTTGCCAAATATATTTTTATAATCATCACCATTATTAGGCCTTGTTTTTAATGTCTCTTTTACTTATAACTTAAATAGCTTAATACCTGACTGGATTTAAGGTAAGTGCTGAGTAAAACTTAGGTGGTACATGTCCATAGTGAGGTCTCAATTATGCTAATTAATCTTTTTACTCTATTTATAAAAACTTTTTTTTTTAAAGTAGTTTCCATGCCAACGTGGGGTTTGGACTCATGACCTCAAGATCAAGAGTTACATGTTCTACCAACTGAGCCAGCCAGGTGCCCCGATAAAAACACTTTAAAGAACTTCTCAAGATATAAAAGCAATCTACCTGAACCAGATCTGCTTAACTGATAATTATTCAAAACATGATTGTCAACAGTCAGGATGATGTATTAGTCGTATTAGCGTATTAGTGTATTAGTCGGTTCTTACTAGTAAGGCTCCAGGAACAAACCCCAAATCACAGTGGCTTAAAACAATAAAGGATTATTTCTCATTCATGTTGCTCATCAGCCATGAGTGGATCATAATTCTTCTTCTGTTACGTGTGCCTTCTTCAGTATCAGAGACATGCTAGTCTCATGGGAGAGGGAATAGAGAGAGAAGGGTGGCAAAACACATAGTAATAATCAACATTTCTATTTAGACATAATGTAAGTCACCTCCACTCGCACACCATTGCCCAAAATAAGCCATGTAGCCAAGACTGACATCAAAGGATCAAGGATGTGTACTTTCACAGGAGGTACTGCAAAGTTATAATGGGCAGAGATACATAGTTCTTTTGCAAGAAGGGAAATTGTTTGGAACAATAACAAAATCGACTAGCTTGCCATGTAAACTGTACCAAATACAGAAATGTTTTAACGTATCAATAGGCTCTTTTCTTGATAATGTATAACACTTTATGAAAGCATATTGAAAACTATAAATATGTATTTTTATATTTAATCATGCATACATATGCTTAAACTATAATTATTATCATCATTATCTAGTATGCATAGAACCTGTGCTAGTCAGTATAAAGGTAAAACAGATAGATTCAGTTGCTTTTTTAAAGGAATGTGAGACCAATGAGAGTACTTGTTTCATGGCATACATATTAGTTTTGAAGCATTCTATAACATATACTACATATTATAAATATATATATGTATATATATATGTGTGTATATATATATACATATATATATTTAAAACAACAATAAACTAACCAATGGAAAACTCCAGAAACAGTTCTATACCTACACACACAGGCACACATGTTGTATATAGAATTTGGTATATGAAAAAAATGGTATTTTAAATCAGTGCAAAGAGGATGCATTATTAAATAATTGGTGATGAAAAGCTAAACAATTTTTTAAAGTTAGGTCCTTATCTCATAACTTATACCTAAATTGATACCAGGTAGGATTAAATACTTGACTGAAAAAAGAAGTCATAAAAATATTGGAAGAAAATATACAACATGTGTTTATATAATCATGGGGTAGAAAAAGACTTTCTTAGCATTATACCAAAGACAGAAGTTGTAAGATTTTTAAGAGATTTGATTGCTGTAGTGAATACCACCGAAGGTGGTCTCCTCCAAAAGAGATTCTCTTTAGCCTGTAAGACAACAACCCTGCCCTATACCAAATCTATAGGAGTGCATCCTCAGCAGTTACATCAGAACCACATGGCCCAACTCCACTGGTTCAAATATATCGGATCAGCAGCAGATACGCGGCACAAGCTGAACCAATCAAACTTAATTTCAGGGAATCCAGATTTGGGACAAAGAGTTTCTGGTTCATTCTGATTGTTATACTGAATAGGGAACATGTAAACACAAAAGCCACAGATGGTGTCCTACTCACCATGCACCTATGAAGCAAAGACAGCTGTATTGCCAGGACCTGGAGATGAAGCAGATACACAGAGAAAAGCAGATATGAAGAGGGGATTTGTAACACTGAGCTTCAGATACTTTTTGATAGCTGGCTGCATTGTTTCTCTTGGAGCTCACAAGCTGTATGAACATATGCATTGGGTGGAAGGTACAGACTTCCACCTGTGGAATGAGTAAGCCATGGGGACAAGGGTACAGCATGGGGGGCATCTGGCTCACTCAGTGGGTACAGCATGCGACTCTTGATCTCCGGGTTGTGAGCTGGAGCCCCACATTGAGTGTAGAGATTACTTAAAAATAAAAAAAAAAATTTAAGGTACGGCATAGGGAATATAGTCAAAGGTATTATAATTGGGTTTTATGGTGACAGATGGTAGCTACACTTGTAATGAGCACAAAATAATGTATAGACTTGTTGAACTGCTATGCTGTACATCTGAGACTAATGTAACATTGTGTGTCAACTCTACTTCAATTTAAAAATAGCTATTAGAAATTTTTTGTGTACATTTCCCTTTCTTACATCTGATTGTGTTACAAATGCTTCCACATAGGCTTTCACTCTTTCTCTGTCTCAGCATCTCACTCCAAAAGTGGGTCTCACATTCTTGTTTCCCACCCAGAGCTTCTCTGACATTGTGTGCAGGACAACACAGGAGCCCACGGGGACCGACACAATGCATGCAGAAGTACACACCAGCAGTGGGAGGAAATGCTTCTCATCCTGTCCCTTCCACAGACGTCTGCAGAAGTTCTCAGTAGGAACAAGCACTAATCTCTTCATAACGCAGTCTCGTGTTACATTTCCCTCCTTCCCTAGTACACTTTCCTTGGTTTCTCATTTCTACTTCCTGGAATCACATCCCCAAAAAACCACCACCATGCAACCCTAGACAGGGTTGTGCTTTTGGGGAAACCCAGAATAAGCAGGTTGATATCAGAAGTGGCCATGGAGAGAAAACCCTCAAGACAGGATTCTAAGCCTGGATAGCCCACTAGTCATGCAGCAAAAAGAACCCCATTGTTGGTAGTATGTAAGATAGCTATAATCTCTGATAACAATGGTTTCACGAATTGCAATCATCTATGTTGGATTGGAAGATGATGAAAGTAGAAGGCAAACATGGGTTATGTGGTAATTTGGCAGTAGTATAGATGGCAATAGTAATTATAAGAATTACAGAATGGTTTGGCATTTGTTAGCTGTTTTTCAAGTCTTGATAAAAGAAAACAAAATACTCTTGTCCTTTAACTACCAACTCAAAGCCTACTATAAAAATCAAAAGTCCTCCATGGCAGCATCTTTTCGATAATGGGTGCTGGATCCACTAGATATCCATATGGGAAAAATGAATTTAGACCTTTAGTTCATACCATACTCTAAAATTAATTCTGATGAATCATGGACCTAAATATAAATAGTAAAACAATGAGGCTTCTAGGAAAAAAGCATAGGAGAACATATTCATGACCTTGGGGTTAAACAGAACATAAAGAGCATTAACTGTAAGAAAATATTGATAAATGGACTTCATTAAAATTAAGAACTTCTAGTCATTGAAAAACACCATTAAGAGAGTGAAAAGGCAAGGAGCCTGCCTAGCTCAGTCAGTACATATGCCACTCTTGATCTCAGGGTCATGAGTTTGAGCCCCATGTTGGGTGTACAGATTACTTAAAAAAAAAAAAAAAAAAAGAGTTAAGGGACACCTGGGTGGCTCAGTTGACTAGCTGGTTGCCTTCAGCTCAGGTCATGATACCAGGGTCCTGGGATTGAGTTCCACATCGGGCTCCCTGCTCAGAGGGGATCCTGCTTCTCCCTCTCTCTCTGCCTGCTGCTCTGCCTACTTGTGATCTCTCTCTCTCTCTCTCTCTGTGTCAAATAAATAAAAATCTTAAAAAAAAAAGAGTTAAAAGATAAGCCAAGATTGGAGCATCTATTCAACAAAGTATCAGATCTTAGATCCAGAATATATAAAGAATTCTTACATATCAAAAAGAGAAAAGGAAACCTATATGGTTGGATTTTTAAAAACCGCGTCCAAAACTCTTTCACACAGAGGATAAACAAATGGCAAAATGCATATGAAAAGATGATTAATGTCATGATTCATCAAGGAAATATACATTAAAACTGTAATTTGATACTGCCACCACCCCGCCAGAATGACTTAAATGAAAAGGGCTGCCAATGAGAAGTAAGTAACTGATGAGGATATGGAAACTTATGCGTTGCTGGTGGGGCATTTAAATCAGCACGACCACTTTGGAAAACTGATTGGTAGTATTAAAGTTTTATGTACATATGGCCAATAAGTAAGCAACTCTACTACTCCTGGGAAATTCTAATCCTAAAAGAAATAAGTATTTACGTCCACCAGAAGTCCTATGTAAGAATGTGCACTGCAGTTGCATCATAATAGCACAAACTGGAAATCACCCAAATGTCCATCAATGGGAGAGTGGATAAATGAATTGTGGTATGCTGTGGAATGCTGAACAGCAATGAACACAAACTACTGCTTCACACAACACATGAATGCATCTCACAGATACAATGATGAACGAGCGGACAAACCACAAATTATTTTACGTGAAGTTAAGGAACAGGAAAAACACATTTATGATGAATGAGGCCAAACAGTGATATCCTCGAGGGGAAAATGTTGACTGGGAGGGGGCCATGAAGAAGCAAGCCTTTCTGGAGTGCTGGAAATGGTCTGTGTCTTGACTGGGTAATGGTTAAAACGGTGTATACAAAGGTCAACATATATTAAGTACCATGCTTGGTATGCATATACTTTGCTCTATGTCCATTACACCTTGATAAAAAGTAAAGAAAAAGAAAAAGGGGTAAAAATAAATAAAATGTCCTTCATTTCTTGTGGCTGTAGGGCAATATATGCTAAAAAATGTAAAAAAAAAAAAAGAAAAAAAAAATCAGGCCCAAGATTTAATTGTAAGGGCAGCAAAACTGCCAAGGAGAGTGAGTGCATGGCCTCAGTCTTCTGTGCCTTCATCAAGGCCCTGGTAGGAACTGTGGTACCCTGACATCTGGGATGGTGACATTTGGGTGGGTAAATGAAAATACCTGAGTCCCCAGATTCCCATCAATCTTTCACCAGGAGAAGCAGTCCTTTCCCCCTTGCTAGAGAGAAAAACTTCACAATGGCTGGAAGCTTTGCAAAAACCTCACCTGAGTAAGGCATTTTGCAAGACAATGCTTTTTTTTCTAAGATCTGCCACCACATCCTCCATTGCCTCAGGAATAACAAGTGTCTACTGGGAAAATACATTTCCTACTCCGGGAGGAAATAGCTTATACAATCAAAACAATTATAGGACCAGAATAATAGGTACTGGCAAGAACTAGAAGGACATGTGTGGGAGCGTATTTCGAGAATGTTCAATCAGGGTGGTGGTAAAGGGAAAGAAAATAAATCTGCATAGTGGGGAGCTTGTTGACATCGAAACACTCTCCTGTGACTTGATGTTATGCCTCCCGGAAAGGAAATCTCAAGTCATCCTTTTTGCTGCTGAGATAGACTCCTGAAGGTTGACCAGACAGACTTCTTGCTGTAAATGAGGTTGAGATGCCAGAACTACTTTGGAGATAGTGAGGAAGGGGTCTTGAGGCTCAGGGAGATAAACATGTTAAAATAGATTTATTGCACTTACCGCATATGATCAGAGCACCCACCATCTGGCTATATTTTCCAAGAAGACTTCACTAAGGGAATGAGAAATGCACCAAAAAGTTTGCACTGGGTCCTCAGAGAAACTCAATGACACATTTCCTCTATATGTTGAAGAAATGCAGTCTTGAAACCATCCTTAAAAGAGATGATAGAATTCTAGAATGGCAGAGGCCAGGTAATGGCACCTACCAGCAGTGTCAATATGGACATAACTACTGTAATAGACAGCAAGACTAGAATGGCAATCAAAGTATCTTTGCCTACAGAAACCGTGCTGATGGTTAATAGATTATGATATTCCTAGGAGCAAGACAGATATCCAATCAACTTGTTACTTACTTGCCTTGTAAAACAGCAACAACAAACACAACAACAACAACCAACTGCTGAGAAGATGGACAACAGCTACAAAATGGAAAAATATTGTGGTCTCTCATCCATCTTTAAACTAGCTCATAGACCCTAGCCTATGATAAAAGGGGAGCATGGGTCTCTTTGAGGAAGGACTTTAGAATACCTTCTCGAGTATACACAATAAATATTCCCCCCAATCTTGCAGCCATTTACTATAGAAACTGAACACTGCAGAAAGGAGTCTTCCCAGACTTTTTGAGGGCTGTCACATAATAGAGTCTGAACTTCCACTGAAACAACCAAACCCAAATTGCCATTATAGACCACTGCGTAGTGAAAGGACTTATGGTTGTCAAGTGATAAAGACAGAATTCCATGCTACTGTGATCCCACAAAATGCTGCAGAATCGAGTCTTGAAGAAGACACAAAATAACTTATTTTGTGGTTCTTTTCCCAGTCCCCAGTGAAATTTGAATGGATGTATTTACCATTTGGTAGAATTTTCACACTCCCTGAACAGCTGTGTGAAAGTCACCATGGCAAGAAAGGCTATGAAGAAATCCTTGAAAATGACCCTCTCCATCTCCACTAGAATCAAATTGCCAAAATAGTAAAGCAAACATATCCCAAGAAGAATTTCAGGAATTTACACAACTTCCAGATATTTAAAGGATGCCAAGGTGTTGGTTTCCATCACATCCCTGTTTAATTTACCTGTATGACCTTTGCAAAAACCAGACATATTATGGTGGTTAATGGTGATATATTAAACTTAACCACTTGGTAGCTCCAACCGCAGCTGATGGGCTGGACATAGTATTTTTAAAATAAAGGATCAATATAAGCTCTGTTATATGGTATACATACAGCTCTTGAACTTATAAACACGTTCTTTCCAATATCTAAGAGTAAAGAGGGTCAAAAAGTTTACCTTTACATGAGAAGGATGGCAGTACATTTTACTGTCTCTACTCAGGCCTATATAAAGTCTTCTGCTTTCTTCATAAGATTGTCTGTGAAATTCCTGATCATCTTGACATTCCCCAGAAAATCAAGCTGGTCTACCATGTCATCAGAAATAGACTTGGTAAAGAGAAAGTGATAAGTATTCAGGATGCTAGTAAGACCCCTGCATGCCAGGGGGTGGGAGATAAATACTACAAAGATTTACAGTCCTGTTACTTGTGTGAGACTTTTAGAGGTCCAGCAGTCCAAGATGTCACAGACAGGCCACTTACGGAATAGGACAAAGCATTGTACCTTGCACCACTAGCACTAGGAGGCACAGGGCTTGGGGGGCTTCTTTCAATTTTAGAGACAGCATTTACTGAATTTAGGAATACTCTTCCAACCTATTTATTAAGCAATTCAGCAATTTATTAAGCAAAACAAATTCAACCTATTTATTAAGCAATTTCTAGGGAAAGAGAAACTATATTAACAATTTTAGGTCTCTCCAGTCATATGCTAAGAACCAAGATACTAGAAGTATCCTTGATATTCAAGGATTTAAAGATATTAAGAATCAAGCAAACCTTAATAGAAGAGTTGCAATTCAGACTTTGGGGTTTTGGTGAAAAGGGGTGCCTTGGTGGCAGAGAACTAACTGTCATTAGAAAAGTGGAGTCTAGTACGCCAGTAGGTCCCAGTAGAGACTGAACTCCTGACAATGGGGCACCAGATGATTATGCAACTAGGGCAAGCCATCATGAATTCAAGATGATAAGACCCATCAAACAGTAAGTTCAGATAGGTGTTAACGGTCATCTGTCATAAAAGGTAAATGGTACACCCAGGATAAGGTCCACATGGCCCCAGCATTCAGGTAAGTGACATAAACAGGTGGCCCAAGCTCCCCTATGTCCTATTCCTAGTACACTAATGCCTTACTTCACACCTCTGACCAACGGATGGGGGAAGATAAAACTCAGGCTTGCTTGTCAAACAGGTTCACTCACTACGTGGAGTGAGAGCCAAAAGTGCACTGCTGGTACACACAATTCCACACAAACAGTTGGGGGTAAGTCCTCCCAGAGACAGAGCTCTATGGGCCAATAAGATCTAGCATTTTCTTTGATTACATATGTAGACAACAAACCACATTAAGACTGACAATATCTGTGACACTGGGCTAAATAAAGATAATAAATATTTCCATGTTACATTATTTCTGGCTACCACTACTTTGAAATTGTCAGTTATTTATTATTACATATTTAATTCATCAATAAAGCAGCACACATTTACTGTATATTAAATAATTGCTTTTATAATCCTATGCATTTTATCTTATGCAGTTAAAAACACTATTTTGAGGAATTCACTGGCTTCATCACACTGCTACAGAGGTTATAGCACAAAAGTAACTGAGAATCAGGTCCAGAAAAAAAACTCACCCAGCAGTGTTACAGGCGTATGTAGGGATAGTCATGCCAAAATTGTCCATCACTCAGGGGAGTTTGGTATCCATTGTTAGAATGGACAAGTGAAATGCTCTGGTTTTGTATTATGGAATACTATAGATACACATACTAAAACAAGAATTCATCTTCAAATCATAGCATTGAGTGAGAAAGAAAAGGACACAGCAAAATCTATGTGGTCTACACAGCACAGTGTAATTCAGAAAAATTTAAAACAGTGGCACACATTAAACAACACTGTATACATTTCCATATCCATATATTGAAAGAACACATATGCATTCAAGAACCTGTACTACAGATGTCACTCTCTAGAATAGGACCCCAGGGCCAGGGGTAGGTGTAGGACAAGAGGGCTGGAGAAGGAGGACGGAAAATAGAAAAAATTAGCTACCATGTGAAAGGGACCTTAAATGAAGCAGTAAAAAAGGTAGGCAAAGAACTGAGAAGTATTCATCTAGCTGATTCAAGTTCAAACAAATAAACCAAAAGACCCCACCATGAACAAAATGCAAAGGCAAATGAAAAGCTAGGGAAAATGGGAAAATAATTATGTAAAAGAAATAGGGCAAAGAGTTAATTTCTTTAATTCAGAAGAAGGCTTTATTGATCAACAAGGAAAATAAGATTTTTTAAATAGACAAACTAAAGCAGGCAATTAATAAAAGAAGACACATGCATGTTATAAGGAAGTGTTTAAGCTCACAGATAATACAAGGTAAAATCTCTAGTGTTGTCAAGGAAGGGGGAAATCTAACCTCTCAAGCAATGCTAGAGGGGGAGGGAAAATAGTATGAATGTTCTGGAGGGATCTGGTAGGAAATTTGGCCCATATTTAAAATGCCATGAAAATCTGCTCTAAAAGCTCACAAATTGTTGGCACAGCATTTTTACATTTAGAAATACATCTTAAGGAAATAATGAAAGTCTACAAAATTTAGTTACAAAGTATTTACTGTAGCATTGTTTCTCACAACTGAAATGAGAAAATGTGATTAGATCTTCGCAAAGTGAACTGTAATATATTCATATTACAGATTAAGATGATGTCATTGAAGTAGTCACAATAAGATGGGAATGGGTTTAAAATACAGTGAAGTGGAAAAACATAAAATCAGTATAGTAGGAGTAATTTTGTGATTTAACATCTATATATAGCATTTTGGATCATAAAAGTTTTACATTCATTAAAAGGATTTGGAAAACAAAGGTCAAAGAACATAGATATCACCCGAAATTTCACCAAACATATATTCATTGTTTATGCTGTAATGTGGGTTATATGGAGGAGAATCTAATGTAAATAAATGGAACAAAAACATGTTCTTTGTGAATGCAAATGTCAAATTTAATTTCTAATCCAAATATTCACAAATGAGTAAACCCTAGTATATACTATTGACCATTTATGGTGGATTACTGCCTGCGTGCACCTGAACTTTGACAAAGCTAATAATGCAGAAAAGCTGAGATTCAAATGAGGTAAAAATTCCCAAATACAGATTAGAAAATAAATCAGATTGAAAAGATGTAGGGGGGCACCTGGGTGGCTCAGTGGGTTAAGCCTCTGCCTTCGGCTCCGGTCATGATCTCAGGGTCCTGGGATTGAGCCCCATATCGGGCTCTCTGCTCAGTGGGGAGCCTGGTTACCCTTCTCTCTCTGCCTGCCTCTCTGCCTAATGTGATCTCTCTCTCTCTGTCAAATAAATAAATAAAATCCTTAAAAGAAAAGAAAAGATGTAGGAAAAAAATTAATGAAATAAGAGCCACCTTCAGTTAACATTGATTTTTAAACTTTTACCTAACCACCACAGGCCATCAAGTGGGAAAAATTGGGTAATAAACCAATAAGAAGGTACAAATTAAAATTCAGAACTTGGGCTCTGGAAACTGGCTGCCTAGGGCTGAATCACTGTTCCACTACTTACAAGCTCTAGGTCACTGGGCAACATAATGTCTCTGTCTCTTGGTTTCCTCAGAATGGGGATGATAATAGACCCTATTTGTGGGGTTGTAAGGTGCAATGAGGTAATATATGTAAAGCATTTAGAATTGTTCCTGGTTTTTAATGAGCACACCATAAATGCTAACTACTGGCTTTGCAAACATCAGTCAAGCAATGGAACCACCTTCTCAAATAGCTATCTGAGGGGCACCTGGGTGGCTCAGTCATGGAGCCTCGGACTCTTGATTTCAGCTCAGGTCATGATCTCAGGGTCATGAGACTAAGCCCTGAGTCAGGCTTTGTGCTGGGCATGGAACCTGCTTAAGATTTTCTCTCTTCCTCTCCTTCTGCCCCTTCCCCCTGCCCCCTCACTGTGCACCTGCTCTGTTCTCTTTCTTGAAAAATAAATAAAAATAAAATAGCTATCTGAAAGCCTTCACATCATGTGTATTGAATAAATGACTCAGTATGAAGCTGCATACATTATATTTCTGTCCTTCTAGTCTGCTCAGGAGGGCTTTTTAATACCAGTATAAATACTCATGGCCACTATCAGAATTTTATTAAATCCGGGAATGACTGCCCTGCTGGATGGAGGCTGTGCATGTGTATATGGCATTTCAAAGTCAGTATACAGTCTCTCAGTGGATTAACTCTCCCCCCTCCTTCCTGGATTCTTAGAATTGGGATGATGACACTTTCTTTCTTTCTTTTTTTTTTTTTTAAGATTTATTTAGGGGGCGCCTGAGTGGCTCAGTGGGTTAAAGCCTCTCACTTCGGCTCAGGTCATGATCCCGGGGTCCTAGGATTGAGCCCTGCATCGGGCTCTCTGCTTAGCAGGGAGCTTGCTTCTTCCTCTCTCTTTCTCTCTATCTACTTCTCTGCCTAGTTGTGATCTCTGTCTTACTTATTTGACAGACAGAGATCACAAGTAGGCAGAGAGGCAGGTGGGGGGTAAGAGGGAAGCAGGCTCCCTGCTGAGCAGAGAGCCCGATGAGGGGCTCGATCCCAGGACCCTGGGCTCATGACTTGAGCTGAAGGCAGAGGCTTTAACCCACTGAGCCACTCAGGCGCCCCAGGATGACACTTTCTATGCTCAATATACATTTTGATGTTGACCTATAAAGATATTTAAGGCTTGATAACCTTAAGTTCTTCTCAGAACTTAAAAATCACTTAAAAGGATGATGTCAAGATACCTAAAAAATAAGCCATCCTAGTATATTAATTTTCTTCTTTTTTTTTAAGTCGACTCCACGCCCAGTGTGGAGCCTAACGCAGGGCCTGAACTCATGACCCTGAGATGAAGACCTGAGCTGAAACCAAGAGTCAGACACTCAACCAACTGAGCCACCCAGGTGCCCCAACTTTCTACTGTTGCTGTAACAAATTACCACAAATTTAGTGGCTTAAACAATACAAATTTATTATCTCTACAGCTTGGGAGATCAGAAACCTGAAATGAATCTTACTGGGCTAAAATCAAGGTGTCAACAGGACTTCATTCCTCCTAGAGGCTCTCATCAGAGTATCCATTTCCTTGTCTTTTCCAGCTTCTAAGACCATCCACATTCCTTGTTCAAGGCACCCTTCAAAGCCAGCAATGTCGAGCTGAGTTCAAGCTGCATCTTTCTGGTTCTCTCTACTGCCTCCCTTTTCCACTTTTAAGGATTCTTTTTTTTTTTTTTTTAAGATTTTATTTATTTATTTGACAGAGAGAGAGAGATCACAAGTAGGCAGAAAGGCATGCAGAGAGAGAGGAGGAAGCAGGCTCCCCGCTGAGCAGAGAGCCAGATGAGGGGCTTGATCCCAGGACCCCGGGACCGTGACCTGAGCCAAAGGCAGAGGCTTCAACCCATTGAGGCACCCAGGCGCCCCAGGGATTCTTAAAATCCCATTGTGCATACCTGGATAACCCAGAAAAATCTCCCTATCTTAAAATCAACTGATTAGCAAGTTAAATTCCACCTGCAATCTTAATTCCTCTTTACCATGAGGAATCTAACATATTCATAGGTTTCAAGGATCAAGACATGAACATCTTGTGGGGTGGGGGAGCATACTCTGTCTAATGCTCCTAATAAATGATAACGATGAAGTGAGGTAAAGAAATGGTACTTGGTAGGAGTTTGGTGGAGCCTAACGTCACTGCAGCCGGGGATGGTCAGAGAAATCTTAAAGGAAGAGGTAGATTTCTTCTGGTCCCAAAAGCATAGGTTTAAAAGTGGAGGGGAAGGGGGCTGCCTGAGCAGCTCAGTTAGTTAAGCATCCTACTCTTGATTTTAGCTTAGGTCATGATCTCAGGGTCAAGACCGAGCCCTGCGCTGAGCCCCCATCGAGCTCGGCATGGTGCTCAGTGCAGAGTCGGCTTGTCCCTCCTCTTCCTGTTTGTGGGCTCCCTCCCTCACACACATATAAATAAAATCAATAATAATAACAATTATTATTATTATTATAAATAAATAAATGTGGAGGGAGGAGGTCCAGATGAGAGAAGGATTATACACAAGGTCTGGAAAATGTAAGAAATGAAGTGGAACCAGGAGACAAGGGGTAGAATATTTAGGCTAAAGCAAAGGTTCACAAAAGGAGAGAGTAAATGGGAACCAGAAAGAAAGAAGGACTGAGGAGTTTCATATTCCACCCTTTCCCAAAGCTAACTGACCCCAGAGTACTTTTTATAATTATGATGTATTCATGGATGACCATCCAAAGTTAAATGCCTTTAACTGTAATAACATCTTGATGAAACACCATCAGAAAACCAGTGGATACAGTGCCTGTCTGTAGGCAGCCAAATCTGTCCCTCAGGCGAACTGCAAGAAATGATCAAATTTGGCTATGTCCCCATCTTAAAAATCAAAACTGTTTATTAAGAATAAATGATGTGGACCATTAAATATCTCTCACATTTTTTTAAAAGATTGTATTTATTTATTTGACAGAGAGAGAGATCATAGGTAGGCAGAGAGGCAGGCAGAGAAAGAGAAACGGAAGCAGGCTCCCTGCTGAGCAGAGAAAGCCCGATGTCGGGCTCGATCCCAGGACCCTGAGATCATGACCTGAGCAGAAGGCAGAGGCTTTAACCCACTGAGCCACCCAGGCGCCCCATCTCTCATATGTTTAATATACCTAGTAAATGCATAAATATTAAATGAGAAAGGGTTCTTTCCCCCCATAATGTGGACACTTGATGTTGAGAGTCATGCTGTAGGTCAGGTCCTCATATCAGGGGCTGCATCAAGTCTACTTCATTTCGTCCTCACAAAATGAAGCTGCATTTCACAAGATGCATCAGAGCAAAACAAAGGCTGCATAGATTGCGATATCCAAATACTTTTGAAAGAGGCTGTTACAAAAATCACTGTATATTTTCAATAGTTCACTTTCAGACTGTTCATTTTTTATTTAAGAACATGTATTATGCATATTGGTAAAAAACAAATTTCTAACTGTACAAAAGGTCAAGACTGAAAAGCCAGTTTCTCTGCCTCCTACCCTTGAGCCATAATGCCCTAGTGTATCTCCCCAGAAACAGCTGCTGCTCTCAGAGTCTCAAGTGTCCTTGCTGAAAATATCTTTATACCCCAAACGGTAGCATATTCCAAAAACATTCCCTTGACCTTGCTTTTGTCATTCACTTCCCAGCTTTAAAAAAATTTTTTTTAAAGATTTTATTATTTATTTGACACAAAGAGATAGAGAAAGAAGGGGGAGTGGTAGACTCCCCATTGAGTGGGGAGCCCAAAGCAGGACTCAATCCCAGGACCCAGGGTTTATCACCTGAGCCGAAGGCAGACACTTAACTGACTGAGCCATGTGCCCCTCACTTCCCAGTTTTTTAAAAGCTGCTGGAGCCATTGTTCAGCTTCACTTTGAAGTATTTAGAGATTTGCTTTTGCATTCAGAAAGTGTGAGACACCCAATATGTTTTTTTTTTTTTTAATTGGCCTCTTCCAGCTTCAAATTTGTGGAAAATGAGTGTAGTTATGAAAATTTAATTTATAGTGGAAATAGAATAACATCATAAATACGTGCGGCAGATGGAAGAGGAAACCACCACTACTACCACTAACAAATCAGAAGAAAACTAGTGATGAAGAGGTAATGAGGTTTGAAGCTCTTGCCCAGATAATAAAGAGGATATGCAAGATTCCACATAGAAGGAGGTGCCTGAAAGGAATAGAGAGGAACCAGGCTAGAACAGGGATATGTGGGAAGGGGGATGTTCCTGTAAGGGCCTACATCCTAATTTGCCTTCCCTTTTGAGAACTAAGTGAAAGTCCAATTTGTGAAACTCCCTTGTGAAATTGCCCCAGCCCTTCCTTAGGAAGTTCTTGCAGACTGGTATAGCCTGCTATGCTGGTCCTGGGGAGATGGAAAGGATCAAGAGGCCAGGGAAAAGTTCATTGTCCTATCCTGTTTCTTCCCACATTCCAGAAGACATGGGACTAAAATTCAAGGTAGTGACAGTGAACAAGGCCAGCGGGGTCCCTGAGGATGGTGGAAGGACACGTGGCACCAGACAGAGCAAAGGCAAGAAGCAGCCGTCCTAGCAGCTGAGAGTCAGCTAGTCGGCTTTGGTTTGAGTCAGCATGCCACAGTTTACTGATCCAAATCAAGTTGGCCTCTTCATGACTCAGTTTCCTCATCTATGAAATGGGACTGGATATCTAAAACAGACTTAAGGCAAGTATGAGAGTTAAGTAACAAAATACATGTTAAAAAGCTTGGAGTGGTGCTGGGTATATTGTGAGTGCTCAAAACCTGTGCCCCAGTAATGAGAGCAGTAGTTTTCAAAGTGATCTCAGGTCCGGGGCGCCTGGGTGGCTGAGGCAGTTAAGCCTCTGCCTCTTGATTTCAGCTTAGGTCATGATCTCAGGGTCATGAGATCGAGCTCTGGATCAGGATCTGAGCTCACCAGGGAGTCTGCTTGCCCCTCTCCCTTCCCCCATCCCCCACTTGCGCTCACATGTACTCTCTTTCTCTCTCTCTCTCAAATAAATAAATAAAATCTTCAAAGTGATCTTAGGCCTACCTGGCTCTAGGCACTGGCCCCCTCCTCACCCACCTCTGTCCCACCAATGCTGTCTCCCAAACTCTCCAGGAATCCACCTGTATCGAAGTGTTCACATTTGTAGCCTCCTGTGCCCATGACACTCCTCCGACGGCTCACTCCCTACCTGTCCAGGGCTTACTCAGATGGCACCTGCACTGTAGGATCCTCCTGACGACCCAAGAATTCCCCCCACTCCCCTTCTTTGCTTTATTTTTCTCCACAACACGTCTCACTATCTCTTATACATTGTATTTTTCCTATCTCTTCTCCCCAACCCACAATCCCCCTCAATTGTAAGTTCTGTGAGAGCAGATATTTTTGGTTTGGTTAGTGATGTATCCTTGATACCCAGAACAGCACCAGCATACCAGAGGTGCTCAATAAATGCTCCTTGAGTCAATGAATGAATATCTCCTGGTATATTCCTTCTCCAATTTAGGCACATTTTATACACGTATATTGCTTTGAAGTCTTGTTGTTACAATGTTGCAATGAACACCTGTGTGACTATACCTAGAAGTAATATGTCTGTGAGTGTACCTAGAAGGAAAACTACTGGGAAAAAAAAAAGTAGAACTGCTGGACCATGCACATCATTAATTTACCAGATATATTGCCAGTCAACTCTCCAGAACGGTACTTACTAGATCCCCATGTGCAGTGTGAGACTCCTGTTTCATGTTCTTGACAGCACTCAATATTGTCAGACTTTTCAGTTTTGTTTTTTTTTAAGATTTTTATTTATTTGACAGACAGATCACAAGTAGGCAGACAGGCAGGCAGAGAGAGAGAGGAGGAGGAGGCAGGCTCCCTGCTGAGCAGAGAGCCTGTTGTGAGGCTCGATCCCAGGACCCTGGGATCATGACCTGAGCCGAAGGCAGAGGCTTTAACCACTGAGCCACCCAGGCGCCCCAGACTTCAGTTTTTGCAAATCTCAGTATTCAATGGTATTTATTTTCATTTTCATTTTCATTCACCTGATTACTGGTGATTTGAACATCACGTGCTTATTGATCATTTGGATTTTCCCTTTGTGAATTACCTATTCGTACCTTTTGTCCACATGTTTTTTATATTCTGGGTCTGATCTTTTATCTGTTACATGTGTGGCATGTAACTTCTTCAGTCTCTGTTGTCTTTTTTTTTTAACTTTTTAAAAGTGACTTCGGTTGCACAGAAGTTGGCACTGCTTTTCTTCAACAAAGATTATCCCATGTTAATAATTTCTTAAAGGTGTTTAGAAGTTTTCTTACATATACAGAATTTAAAATACATTTTAGAAAAAAGTTTTTACGCAGGCATCTATTTTTCAGTAAGCTCTATTACTGTCTTACCAGTAATACACAGAATACCAGTGTTCCATGGCACAGATTTGGGGAGATGCCTCTCTAAGAAGTAGGGACAGACAGGTGGCTTTAGAGCAGGGCAGAAACCTAATGGCAACAGAGAACACTACTTATTGTTTTCTTATTGTTAGTATGGGGAAAGCTGCCTCTGCCATCTTCAGTTTGCAAAGTTGTTCAAAAAATCTTGACTGATTTACAAAATGGTTAAATTTATCATTCCATCTGAAGGTCTTGTTTTATCAAAATATTTGACTAGGTGACATCATTCTGCAGGCTTCTCTGCCAAAGACTTTAATAGGGTCTAGGAAACTTCTGAAATACTTCATTGGGAAATCTCTATGTCTAACTTCATTTATGAAAGGTTTAATGCAGCTGTAATATTCTATCTTTTCTAAAAGATTTAACATTCTGGAATTAAAGTCATGGGATTCAGTCAGATATGTTCATTTTAGTTTCCCTAAATGTCTGATGATTACCAGCTGATCATTAAATACCTAAATTCTAATGTGACAGAGGAGAATTAGAGTCCACATTTCCTTTCCTCGGATTGTCAAGGAAACATTCTAGAATCCTTATCAACTTTGATCCTTTAAAGATAGGAATTGTATGAAGCTACTTCTTGTAACTCAATTCTGATCCTCTTCCTTCTCCCTCAGTGACAGACAGGTAAACAAATGTTGATAATTTAAATGTTTCCCACCTTCTATTCTTCTGACTTTTATTTATCTTAACTCAATTCTAAATTCTAGATTACAGGAGTTAAGAGTAAGGTTGTTTAAGCATTGTTAGTTGAATAATAAATATAATTTATTCATAGCAACAAAAATATGCTATTAAAATATCAACCAATTTAACTTAGAGACAATGACCCTTTCAAATACCATAGTTATTGATGTTTTCATGAAAGGAATTATTGAATATTTCTAAGTCATCCAATCAAGACAATTAATGTGGCAATTACTAAGGACAAGAGATAAAACTAAAGGCATATTTTTAAAGCATTCGACTTAAATGCCTATAACTCCATGTGTATATAAAGGAAAAATGATTTTATGATAAATTAACTAATAGGAGCAAAGCTTAGGTTTGTTTCACTATAGAGTATTTGTTTTAGACATTTTGTCATCATCTTGTAAACTCCTCTCTTTTATGTAATAAAATAGTATCAACTAGAGGCACCTGGCTGATTTGGTCAGTAGAACATGTGACTCTTGATCTAAGGGTCCTGAGTTCAAGCCCCACGTCGGATGTAAAGATTACTTAGAAAAAATAGCATCAATTATTTTCCTCTACTGATAGATTTAGCTACTAAGAGACTATAGATCACAAGAAGATCCAAAGTGTAAAGTTAATTTTAATACTGTGGCATTTCTTATTCCAGGAACTTGTCTGGATCTTTGAATTTCTCTTCATTGTGTCCCAATATATGTTCCGATCTCTCTTTCTCTCTCTCTCATCCCATCTCACAATCTGGTCCCACTGTTTGTAGCATAGATTGGAAGGGCACTCCTACATCCTGGAGAGAGTTTAAGTGTTAACTGGGAAGGATGGGGAAGTCTCCACAAATAACATTAGCAAATTCTTAGATGTGAGGTATACTCCAAATAGCACCACCTTGAGAAAATCTCCCACTGAAATTGAAAATTTTAATCTTAAAAGTCTGCTGAGTTACAAACAGGACTTGAAAACATTTTTCTTTTCTCAGATGCTAATAAGTAGTGAGTCAACCAAAACTAGAAAACAAAACTAAAAATATTTAATATGAAAAAAATTGTTTCCTTTTCTTTTTCTATAGTGTCCTCTTCCAGTGACAAATTGAAACAACAGCATTTATCAGTATGGTTATATAATAAGTATTATAAGTGACACTGAGATTTGGGAACAGCAGGGTATGAAAAAGGGGAAAAATTCAAGGTTTTACAAGAGAGGATGCAGATAAAATATCAGAGAAGTGTATAGATAAAAAGAATAATAAAATTTTTGGCAGTTATCACTGACACATAAGGTACTAAGAGAAAAAGATCCGGAGCTCAAAAATATATTTATTTTTTTCAAAAAGCTGTGATATGGGAATATATTAATAATGTTACAACTTAAAAGAACTACCAAGTGATCCTCTTTTTCAGAGATGGTGAAATAAATCCCCAACCATTATGCGTGTTGTTTGAGGAAAACACCAAGATCCTGTGTACCCTCTTTCAGTCTAGTGTTGATTTCTCTCCTAGCTGGTCTGAAGCTCACACTATTAGAGCCACGCCTTTGGGTTACATAATGCATATAGGGCATTGGCCCAGAGTATACGATTGCACCCACTGATGGTGAAAACGCTCTCTTAGCATGCGTTCTCTTGTCAGATCACACAGTCGCGGATAGATTCCAGCCCGCCCTCTGCCCCACCTTCAACTGAGTTCCTGTTTCTTTCAGGTTGAAACTTACACTGTGGATATCGGAAAAAGAATAGGATATAGTCTTTTTCCTTTAGGAGCTCCCTGTCTGGCAGAAGACACCAACAGGAAAACAAATACAATGCAACATGATACGTTTTCGACTACAATTGACAAAGGTTGAAAAGAATAATATCCAGAATTAGCTAGAAGGACGCAGAGCACTGAAACACCATTGCTAGAAGAATTCCATTGCTAGAAGCTGGAATTGGTAACAAGTTTCCTGGAGGACACTGTAGTACTACATGCCAAAACCTTAAACAACAGTAACAACAACAATAACAAGTGAATATAGCTCACCTCAGCAGATCCTCAGAGCTCAGAATTCACCCTAAGGAAATCACCAGCCAAGTTTGCAAACATGTCTACACAAATACATATAGTGAAGCATTTGTTGTAATAGTAAAATGTTATAGTGTCCAGTAATAGGTGATTGGTTAAATGAATTTTGCCACATCCATACAATAAATAGTATATTACTATCACCATTAAGACAGCCTCAGATTGGGGTGCCTGGGTGGCTCAGTGGGTTAAAGCCTCTACCTTTGGGTCAGGTGGTGATCCCAGGGTCCTGGGATCAAGCCCTGCGTCCGGCTCTCTGCAGGGAGCCTGCTTCCTCCTCTCTCTCTCTCTCTGCCTACTTGTGATCTCTGTCAAATAAATAAAATCTTAAAAAAAAAAGACAGCTACAGATTTATGAAGTGAATAAAAATGTGTTTTTTTTATATTTTTGAGTGAAAAGTGGGTGATAAAGCATCACACCGATGTGATAAAAATGGCACTTAGCCTTTGTGGTCTTCCTCTGCAAAACCTGTAACTCCAGTCTAATCATGATTAGAAATCAAATTCCAACAGTGAGACATCTTATAGTATCTCTGACCAGTACTTCAAAATTGTCAAGTCATCAAAGCAAGGAAGTCTGAGAAACTGTCAGAACCAAGAGGAGTCTCAGGTGACATGACAAGTGAATGTAATATGGATATCCTGGATGGGATCCTGCAACAAAAGAAGAATACTGGGTAAAAACTAAGGATATGTGAACAATCTGTGAACTTTAGGTAAAATAAGTGTATCAGTATTGGCTCATTAATTACAACAAATGTATCATATTAATGTCACATGTTAATAATATGAGGGGTGATTTGAGAACTTCATAAATCTAAAATGTTCTCAAAAATATATTAATAAAAAATAAATCATTTTTAAAGATATATATTTATTATATATGCATAAGAAAAAGTGAGGAAAGATATACCTCAAGGTGTTTTTTCAGTCAGATTTATTGAGGTATAATTTACATACAAATGTACTTTTTTTAGTGTATATTTCTATTGATCTTAACATACATAGTCTTGTAACTACCATCATAATCAAGATACAGGACATTTCTATCAGCCCTAATGCATTTTGTAGCCTACCCTCTGGCAACCACTGCTCTTTTTCCCTCTGCCTTTTCCAGAATCCATATAAATGGAATCATACAGGATGAACTCTGTTGATTAAGATTGTCTTTTCCCCCAGAATGTGGGACCATGGGTAATAATTCCCTTGTTCTTCTAAACTTGCTTATTTGCATATTTAAATTTTCTATAATAGACATAACTTCCGCCATTTAGAAAAATAAAAGTAAAAGCTAATTGTATAATAAGTGAGGAGATAATGCTACTAGAGTACAGATGAAGAAATTTTTGTTTAAGATATTTAAGTTGCAGAATTATTTTACTAAAGAGTTAATTCTGGGCAGCAACAGAAGTTGAGAGGTGGACTCTAGGATTAGCTAGAGCTAGGTAAGAATCCTTGCTGCACTACTGACTAGTTGTGTGACTTTCATAGTCTACTTAATATCTTTTACCCTTAATATCCTAATTTTAAAAAATAGAGCTAGCACAGTATCTGCCTCATACAGTTGTTAAAAGGATTAGATGAGGCTTTAAGTTTGTACATAATGGGTTTTAGCTACTAAAATTATTTTTACTACTTATTTGGCTATTCTCATTCTCGTGGTGATGCTAAGAATACTGAGCTCTGGAAGGGTAAAAGATATGGAAGGCTATTCTAGGCTAAGGAAACAGAATGTGTGAGAGCAGAGTTAAGAAGGTGCCTCCAAGGACAGAGAACGGTAAGTAGGGTGGGAGGGAAAGAAGGCAGACACCTTAGAGCCATGTCATAAAGGACTTGCTCACCCAGGCCAAGGAATTTGTTGCTTATCTTAGGCCCAAGGACAGAAACCATTTTATTTGGCCATACATGCTGTACTTCTGCTTATCTGTCTTACAGTAGCTTCACCTTTTATGCTGGGTTAGTCTCCCCTTCCCCCCCCTTCTACTCCCCATGCTTCCCAAGCATTGCATTCTTCTCTGTGTCACCACATGTATCATGTGGCATTGTAATCACTTGTTTACAAGCCTGCGTCTCCCGTTAGGCATGAGCTCCTGTAGACTCTGTCCCCTAGTTCATGTTATATTCCAAAGAGGTAGAAAACACTTACATATTCAGTGAATGAACAGCTACGTTTTCTCAGGACAAAAAAGAAAACAAGAAAAACTGTGGGAGGATGAAATTCCTGGTAAACATGTTTCTATAAGGAGAAAAAGAAGAAACTGAATGATGAGAAGGAAAAACAGGATAAAAGGAGAGACAGACCGAAAGCTCAGCCTGACCTTCGAGTGGGGGAAGGGCATGTTCACTTGACAGCTTTGACTAGAAAAATCTGGGCAGCTATCATATTAGTCACCTCTTTTTTTTTTAATTTTTAAATTTTTTTAAATTAACATATAATGTATTATTAGCCCCAGGGGTAAGTCACCTCTTAATATATTACAATATTTAGAAAGTGGCAGCTCTGTATATGTCAATATGGAACAAAATATAAGATACATTTTTTTAAAGATTTTATTTATTTATTTGACAGACAGAGATCACAAGTAGGCAGAGAGGTTGGGGGCGGGCGGGGGCGGGGGGAGGGGAAGAAGGCTCCCCACTGAGCCCCGGATGTGGGGCTCAATCCCAGGACCTGAGCAGCAAGCAGAGGCTTAACCCACTGAGCCACCCAGGCACCACCTAAGATACATTGGTAAGTGTAAAAAGAAAGTTGCAGAACAATGTGTATAGCCTACCTGTGAGGGATGGGAAACACATCTGTATACACAGACACACATATATATTCATATACTTATACATGCATGAGATGGAACTGATAACACAGGTTGTCTCTGGAAAGGAGAGGTCCTTTTCATTATAAAACCTTCAATAACTTTCCTTTAATATCACATACATACAATAATCCACTCAAATTTTTTTTTAAAGGAGAGCTATAAAATGATAATTTAGAATACATTCCTAAAACTAACTTTTAGAAAAGGAAGTCACATACACACAAGGAAAAAAAGATCTGGAATGATACGTGCCAAAATGTGAATGGCACACATTCTGTGAATATTTTTAAATTTTCTCTTTTTCTAGTCTTTTCGGTTTCCATTTTTTAATTTTGCTGTTCCTCCTTTTTCCCAGAGCTCAGTCCTTAGTAGTTTTCTCTGCCTGCATTTTTTTTGGTGATCTCATGGAATTTCATGGTTTTAAATACCAATAATATGCTGGACAAATTTATATTTGCAGGCAAGATCTACGCTCTACTTAAATATACCATGTTTATTCAACATCTCCTCTTGGACGTCTAAACATCATTTCAAACAGAACACAACCAAGAGTGAACTTCCTGCCCTTCCCACACACTTCTAGCACACAAGTCTTCCCATCTTAGTCTATGGAAAATCCTTCTTGCAGTTGCTCAGGCTAACAACTTGGGGGTCATTCTTGACTTCTCACAGTCCCCACCCAATCTCTCAGTAAACCTTGTTAGTTTTACCTTCAAAATGCATCTGGGTTTTGACCACTTCTCACCTCTGTCACAGATGCCACCCTGGTCCAGGCTTCATCACCTCAATGTTCTCCAAATCGGCTTCCCTGCTTCTCCCCTTTAGCTTCTACATCCTGGAGAGTTTTGAGCAGCATGATGTAGTGATATATCAAAATATAGACCTTATCACGTCACTCTTCTGCTCAAAACTCTCCAGGTGTTTTTACTTCTCAAGGAGAAAAAGCCTATAGCCTGTAAGGTCCCGTGTAATCCCACCAGCCCTCCCCACCCTCTGCCCACATAGTCTTGCATCTTCACCTCACCACTTCTCCCCCTTTCTCTCACTCATCCCCCTCCAGCCAGCCTGGCCTCTTTACTGGTTTTCACACACAGGGCATGTTCCATCTTACGCCATGGTGTTAGTCCTTCCTCTGCTCTGCTCCTAGGTTTTCTCAAGATCCATTTCTTCCCTTCCTTCAAGTCTTTGCTCAAAACTCACCTGCCCAATTAGGCCTTTCTGGAATGCCCCATCTAAACTGCATCCACCCAACCACAACCCTAACCCCTTTCCCAGTTCAATCTTTTCCCCTAACACTCAACCCTTTCTATTCTATAACGATGATTTGGTTAATTCCCACATAATTGGCCATGCTCACATGTGAATACAAGCTCCATGAAAACAGGGATTTTTGTCTGTACTGTTCACTTAGCCTAGAAAATACATGGCATAGAGTGGATGCTCAATAAATATATGTGGAATACGTTTGCATTACCCATGCAGTAAAGAATAATCTTTCAAATAAAAATCACTATAATGAATGAATGCCACAAGTGTATATTTCATCATAATTTGAAAGCTTTTTTGAACATGTATAAACATTATATTTTCTGTAAAAAAAAAAACTTTCTACTTTTGTTATCCTAGGAAAATACATTTCTAGGCTTTACTTTTTTTTTTTTTTTTCCTATTTATCAGGACTACAGTAGCAAAAGGTTTTTAAAACTTTCACTCCGGAAAAACACTGTAAACCATTTCATTCCAGTGATTTCCTTTTCTGCTGCGGCAGCATAGCAAAGACAAGATCAACAGCATCAGTGCTCAACAACAGGGTGCCGATCTCCACCATTATGAAAAGCACACAAACAAGGGCTTTCACCTCTCTGAGCCTCCTTTTCCACATCTGGAAAACTGGAATGATACCTCATATGGTTGTGAAGATTAAATGGGACCAGAGCTAATATTTGCCAGGTGTTTACATCACCAAGTGGGCAAAATCATCACTGTTTTCACAGCTTGGGAAACAGAGGCAAAATCATCACTGTTTTCACAGCTTAGGAAACAGAGGTTAGAGAACTAGTTAGGTAGGAGGGTCAGAGCTCTGCTCCCTAAAGAGTAAGTTCGGGGCTTCCCCTTCACCCTCACTACCTCTTATCTCTTTGGGAAGGGTAAAGGGTAGACAGAGTGTCTAGAGGCAACCAACCGTGAAGTCTGATTCTGCCTTCAGCACATGACAGACCACCACCTAGACCACATCTAGAGTGGGGGCCTTTGGCAAGCCCACTATTGCCACAATTGGGGGACACAAAGACCACCCCAGGTAATCACAAATCTAAGTGAGTTAGATAGAATTAACAATACCACAAGGCAATATTGCTCCCACCTCTCCTACCAGATTCATGTAGATAATTATGCAAAATCAAATTCTCCTCCTTTTTATTCTTCTTATCAGGTCTCGGCTCAGTAACTGATTTCCACCCCAGAAATCTCTTTCTCATACCCTAGAAGGATGTACCCTTCAATTCACTTCCGTTTCTCATTAGGTAAACCTTTCTCCCTCTTTCTGACATCCTTCATTCCATTCATAAACTCCAAAATAACTCCATTATGATTGGTGAACACCTAAGTAATATTCATACTGCATCAAAATGAAGAAAAGACCTGCCATTCACTTTGAACTGTTCCAGGCTTGGTGAACGATACAGTGTACTATCCTAGACAGTGATCAGACAGGTGTCATCTTCAAAATCTTCTCAGACAATTCCCTTACCTCTTTATTTGAAATTAATGTAGCTGTGGTGGACAGTGGTTAAGGTGGCCATAGCCTGCCTCAAATCCCAGTTCTATTTAGTGGCTGTGTGACTTTGGGCAACTATTTATCCTTTGTCCCAGTTTCCTCATCTGTGAAATGGATCATAATGGAATCTACCTCCTAGGGTTATTATGAGGATTAAACGAATTAATCCATTTAAAGTCTTTAAAATGGCTCTGGTATAGAGCAAGAGCAAAACAAACATGGATCATTGGTATTTCCTCAAATATGAACATTCAACATTTTAAAAACATTTTCAATTTCTTGCTCTTTCAAAAATACTTGTATGGGACACCTGGGTGGCTCAGTTGGTTAAGCGTCTGCCTTCGGCTCAGGTCATGATCCCAGGGTCTTGGAATGCAGTCGTACATTGGACTCCTTGCTCAGTGGGGAGCTTGCTTCTCCATCTGCCTACTGCTCTCCCTGCTTGTGCTCTTTCTCTCTGACAAATGGATGAATAAGATCTTAAAATAAAATAAAATAAAATAAAATAAAATAAAATAAAATAAAATACTTTTATTACTTTAACCTTTAGAGAGAATTTAACTACAAATAGTGTTTCAGTCATATAACCAATTAAATACACTTTTACTAAGTAACCTGAAGATCTGACTAATTCAATAATGTTTCTATGGAAAGCTTATTCTGATTTCAGAAATATTTGCAAATGAAATTTTGAAGCACATTTTATCTGGAAGATAGGGAATGCTTACATTAAAAATGTAAACGTGTGGGGCTCCTGGGGAGGCTCAGTCAGTCAAGCAGTTGACTTGATTTTGGCTCAGGCCATGACCTCAAAGTCCTGAGCTGGAGCCCTGCCGGCAATGGGCTCCACACTCAGTGGGAAGTCTGCTAGATATTCTCTCTTTCTTTCTCCCTCTGCCCCTCCCCCTGTTTGTGCACCACACACACACATAATTTTAGAGCTTTCTCTCTCAAATAAATTCTTTTAAAAAATACAAATGTGCATAAAACTAATGACATGTAATTTAATTTACCAGAAAATTGTTTGCTTTTTTGAAATAGGGCTTATTCTATAAATTGTTCATCTATTTCTGTTGATATAGCTGGCATACCTCAGGTACCTCTGAAAAGTATAAATCAGAGGTGAAAGGATCGAGGATCTCCTTGCTTATGCACAGAGCTTAGCTTTTACAATCAAACTCACAAATGCTAAAAACAAAACAAAACAACAACAACAACAAAAAAAACCCACCGTGTTTGTATAAAATAACCTCTTTGGACTATACCATCTGCATTTGCCTGAGGGGTCAGTTTCCTCAAAATAAGTTACTCAGCTGAAGAACTCTGATCTACACACGAGCAGAAGGTTGGACTTACAACAAGGAAGGCAATCCTACCAGCTACTTCCTTTCCATATTTCCAAATAAGGAAACACCACTGTATCCTGAAGACCTGGTGAAGTTCTGCTTATTTTGGAATTAAAAACAACAGAATATTTGTTGGTAAGATTGCCAGATTTAGCAAAGAAAAATGCAGGATGACCAGTTGAAGGTGATTTTCAGATACACAAGGAATATTTAGTATCAGCATGTCCCAAGTATTGCATGGGACTTATACAAATAAAGTATTCTTTGTGTATCTGAAATTCACATTTAACTGACCATCTTGCATTTAATCTTGTCACCCTCTTTGTTGGGAGATGATTTATTTCTAGACATATTACTCCTCACTCACTTCCTCTCTCTCTCTCTCTCTCTCTCTCTCTCACACACACACACACACACACACACACACACGTTTTCATACTTCGAAGGAATACATGTGTTTTGTAAACAAAGTACCGCAATTTGTATCTACCAGTAATGTTCTGGAAACCGCTTGAATTAGGAACTACCAGTAATTCTCATTTGTGTTGAAACTGGGAGAAAAGGCCATAATCTCATGTAGTTATATTTTATTTCTTTGGCTCTGTACAATTACGGAAATAACCTAAGAACTGGGTTTTTATTTTAATCAATTTATGTTCTCAAAAGTTAAAAGGAATCTGGGCTCAAACAATTTATATGAGATAATACTGCCACCTGGAGATCAGAGGCAGGTATGACTAAGACTCAATCTAAATTCTAATTCTTGAAAGTAATTGGACTTATGGTAACACTTGATTTAATAATAATGCCATTCTGCCACTTGCCATCATTTGGGTCTAATTTTTCCTCATTTATTCATTAATTTAATGAATATTTTCTTATCTTCTCTTGTATGCCTGATGCTACCCTAGGCTTTGGTAATATAAAAATATATAAAACCTAGTTCCTTCCTAGTAAGAGACACCAGCGTATTATCAGGTGTCACCCCATGTTCCCCTTGCCCTTTAAGAGTGAAGCAAAATTGAGGGGTACCTGGCGGTTCAATCAGTTGGGCAACCGACTCCTGGTTTTGGCTCAGGTCATGATCTGAGTGTTGTGATATCCAGCCCTGTGACAGGCTTGGGGATCAGCATAGAGTCTGCTTCAGATTCTCTCCTTCTCCCTTTGCCCTTACCCCGACTCAGTCTCTCTCTCTCTCTCTTTCTCAAAATAAATAAATAAATAAAATATTAAGGAGTGAAGTGAAATTGAATATAATACTTGTCTCTATGTGGTGGAAAACTCCTCTCTCCTTCTTTCGAAGATTGTAACATAGACGATGGTTTGTAATTTTCCCCATCACCTTGGACTCTAAGCTCCTCCTTCACCTGACATGGTGCAGTTCATTGACCACTTTATTGTTACACACATATTGCTCTTGTTCTTTGTAAATTCCCCAAAGATGGAGAATACAATTCTTTTTCCTTGATTTTCATAATGATTAATTCATACAAAGCTTTGGGCTTGAAGGGGATTTATCCTGAAGTTTGGAAGCATGGAAGATGTGTGTGTGTGTGTGTGTGTGTGTGTGTGTGTGTGTGTGTGTGTGTAATTACAGCAACACTAACAATTACAAATTGGACAATAGACTTCATTGATCCTTTTGAAGTCCTATCACTCCCACCACTTTGACCCTCCTTTCTCACTATGCTCCCTTCTTTGCTGCCTTTTTTCTCAAGATTTCCCAACCCCTACCCACTACCATAGTGAACAATTCTTTCCACTTTACCATGTAGAACAATTCAACTTCTTCAGTTTCATATCCCTAAACTCTGCCTCCAGCCGACCTGTGCATATCCTACATTTATTGCTATATTATGACACACAATGAGCCATCTGCCTAGAGCCTCATCCCTCCTTTCCCCCTATATAAGATTTATTTCTCCTTGATAGGAATTATGGCAACTCTTAAAAGACAGAGTGGTAGCAATTTAGGTTTTAAATAACATTTTAAAATTTCCTTGTTAGATAGAGATATAAACAAAGTGCTATGAGGGCCCCTTCTACTCTTCCCTTCCTCCTAAGCTCCGTCTCCCACTCCCCACCTTCTACTTTCTCTTCTATACTGTAAGCTAAGCTATCCCTACAAGGACTTCTTACTAGTCTTGTGGTACTCTTTGGTAATACTGCTACACTTAAATTAAAATTCAACAAAGGAGAGAAAGCTGGATGGAAGGCTGTCATGTAGTACAGCTAATTTGCTGGTCCATGGTATACTTTGTTTTCTGGTTAAGTCCATGACACAAGTCCTCTTCTAAAGTTGGAGTGCTCCTAGGACAAGAACTTCGAGAAAAGATATTGGAAAGATGAACTGTCCTCTTGCTGATAACCATTCCCTAATTCTGTTAACTACTCTTGGCCATAAAAAGGAAGTATGAATATGAAATTGCATTAAAACCTTAGTTTTGGAAAATCATACACTAAACTATCCCAAATATTAAGTTGAAAAATAATTACTCAATTAACAATTTCCCTAAACTTTTAGATTAATTTCTTCATCAGATCTCTTTGGTATGAAGACTGGTGTACCAAAACACAAATTGTCCACCTAAAAAAGAGCATTTTCCTGGTCATTAGTGATGTTATCTGATTGGCACTGAGACTAGGCCTAGATCTTTGGACTTTGGAGTTTAAAGAGGGATTGTGGAAATTACTTTCCTTTCAGAAATAAAATTAGAGAATGTCATCAATTCACAATACACACATTCATCAAGTATCTACCTTATGTCACATTCTATGCAATGCAGTTAAAATACAAAGTCAAAACACGATATCTGGCCTGAAGGAACTTATGGTTAATGAAGAAGACAAATAAATCAAAGATCATATATGTAAGAATCCTGTAAATGTCTAAGTCTTTATAATTTTTCAGGTCTGTTGTTTATCCCTTGTTTGTTTTTCCAAAGCAGCTGGCAGTAAAATACATTATAAGGATCTCTGTATTTATTCTTGAGCCCTTCACTAATGACTAACATGTACATCTTACAGCAGACCAGTATACCCTAGCATTCTTTTAGTTTCATGAATATGGCAAGCTCATTTGTTTTAGGGCTTTTTTATTAGCTGTTTCCAGAGCCAAGCATGCAAAGAAGCAGTGAGCCTGATCTATCCTGGAGTAGGCATTCTGGTATGGCAGGAAAAGTATGTGAAGAAACACTAAGCAAATGATGAATAGGTTTCTAAACTAAAACAAAACAAAACCTCTTCCATATAAGAACCACAAGAACAACAAGGCGATGACTCTTCTCTAGGCACTGAGGTAGAGTAGCCATTTGCTTTGGGTTGAGATACCTGCCTTTTCCTTTAGAATGTGACCTTCTCAAGGGGAAGCAATGCGAGTCTGTATGTAAAGAAATAAGGATGTAAAAAACTGGCTTCTAAACCCATTCGTCACCTGAGGACTTAACAAAAATATATTCCTGATTCAAATGAAATGTGGAAAAAAAGAACCTGATGACATTTATGATGCTATTGGAAATTTGAACACTGACTGGATATTCAGTAATATTAAGCAATTATTACTGTTTAAGGCTAACAGTGATATTATGGTTACTTTTTTCTACCTTTTAGGGACCAATACTGAAATATAATGGATTAAATAATGTTTGGGATTTGCTTCAGTATAATAGAGAAGAGGAGAAAATGTAGGGGAGTGATTTAAGTGAAACAAGATTAGTCATGAGTCAATAGGTGAATAATGGGTACAATGGGTTCATTGTACTATTCCATCTTCTTTGATATATGTTTGAAATTTTCCATAAGAAAAATATTTTTTTTAAAAAAAGAGAGATTCCTGAGTTCCCAAGAGAGAGTCTGGCTTATTATGTCCAGAGCCTGTGAACCCGTGTGTTGGCATCACCGTCACTACCAGGAGATTCCCCAACAGCACTCCTCCTTTCCTACCTATGCTACAGAGTCTATTAGTGGTGGGGCTACAGAGTACTGTTGATCAAAGCTCTTGTACTTTAAATATTGTCCTTAGGAATAAGGCATCCGATTAGCATAATTTACACAAGATGTCCATTTAACAGTCAATTCAAAGGAGGGATTTCTGCAGTTTAAAGGAAATTCTAGTAAATCTCAAAGAACAAAATTTATCTCAGGGAAGAACTCTAGATTTCAGGTAAGAGAAATCACACTCCAAGCTAGTACAGACACTCTGGAAAAGAGTATAGCAGTCCCTCAAAAATTTAAAAATAGAGCTACCCTATGACCCAGCAATTGCACTACTAGATCTTTACCCAAAAGATACAAGCATAATGATCTGAAGGGGCACCTGCACTCCAATGTTTAGAGCAGCGATGTCCACAATAGCCAAACTATGGAAAGAGCCCAGATGTCCATCAACAGATGAATGGATAAAGAAGATGTGGCGTACACACACACACACACACACACACACATACTACTCAGCCATCAAAAAAAAAAATGAAATCTTACCATTTGCAAAGACATGAATGGAACAGGAGGGTATTATGCTAAATGAAATTGGTCAACCAGAGAAACACAATTATTATACGATTTCACTCATATATGTAATTTAAGAAATAAAACAGAGGAGCGTAGGGGAAGGGAGAAAAAAATAAAACAAGATGAAATCCATAACCATAAGAGAAGGAGACAAACCATAAGAGACTCTTAATCAAAGGAAACAAACGGAGGGTTGCTGGAGGGTAGGGTGAGGGGATGGTGTAATTTGGTGATGGACATTAAGGAAGGCACAGGATATAATGAGCACTGGGTGTTACATATAACTGATGAATCACTGAACTTTACCTCTGAAACTAATAATACATTATATGTTAATTGAAATTAAATAAAATTAAAAAAACTAAAAACTAAAAGAAAGAACACTCCAGATTGCACCTCTGTGGCTCTGTCTCACACACTGTCTCTAAATCAGCACAATCTCGGGCCTGAACAAAGTAGCTTTTGAGGGGCTTGGCCTAGGGTCCTTAGACAGGAGCACGGCTTTTCACGTTGCCTTCCAAGTTGAAGTTGATTTACCTTGAGATGTCCCGGAGAGTTAGTTGATTCAGTTGCTATGGCGACACTCTGGTTCCGCCTCCGGGCTTGCTCGAATAGCATGCTGGGAATTGTAGTGCGTGGGAACTGACACTCACCCAGGGGGCGGGGCAGCTTCCAGAAAGGGGGCTGAGTTTCCCGTTCCTCCCTGTACCACCATCCCTTAGCCCTCTGTGTTTCTGGGCCACAGAACCCAAAATAAAAGCCCAACTATGAAGTCTTCCTTCCCACGTCCACCTAAAGTACAGCTGAGGGCAGGACAGTGAGGTTCCAAGGCCGGAGACGCGAGCCACAGTGGTGGGGCAGGAAGAGGCGAGGCTCCCGCCAGGGGCTCGGAGGCTCTGCCTCCTACGTCATTTCCGTAAACAAAAGGGACTGTGAGGGCGGCAGGGTCCGGGATGTGACCCCGGTTCAAGCTGCAGCAGTAGCGTCGCCGGCTGCAGCTGCGGCAGTGGCTTCGGAGGCTTCGGGGTCTTTGCAGTTTGAGAAAGAGGACCCCGATCCTCTCCTTCCTCAGGTATGAAGTGGAAGCAAAAGCGCTCTGGCAGTGTCGCGTTAGGCCCTTTTCACCAACTACCCTGGCCCCTGCTCAATTCGGGGAGCTGAAGGGTCACCGTGGCGGCTGACTGGGGAAGGGGAATGAGGTGAAGTCAAGAGGGATTCCTAGTAATCCTGTTTGGAGTCTGTGGGTTCCTGGCAATCAAAACCCGTGTGTGAGTAACTGTGAGCAGTCTGCGAAGGCCTTCTCTAAAACCTTCCTTGCTACGTGGTGTACCGGAAAGATTTCGGTTCTCTTGGGGCGGAGATTTGCCTTTCCAAAAACAGATTTCAAGCCCTGGCCTTTCGGTACATCGTAGTTTAAACCACTCTTGGTTTATTTGCATTGCTTTACTTCGTAGGGTTCTTTCCCTTTCTTTTTCTCGTATCACTAAATATGTTTTAGCATCATTAAAATCAAAGGTTAGTGTGTTTATGTGTTTATACAGATGCTTACCTTTTTGGAGAACTAATAACCCATTGTCTCTGTTCAGTTACTTATTAAAATTCCATTTAATTTGTGTTGCATGCTGAAACAGTGCAAAAATGCCTATTCTGTTACTAAAAATGCTTCTTAAAGGAAAAACTGTTAGCCAGGATTTGAATGAATTTTCACTTGGTATCTGGAATTAAAGGCTAGTCATTATAGCCTTTCCTTGAAAACCTTTACTTCTTTAGAAGTATCATATCTCCAGTTATAATTGTCTAGAGTCAGCCTGAGCCAAGTGAGCTGAAATGGTTTAAATTCCAGTGCTAGTGGCACCAAGTTTTAGACAATAGCAAAAAATCTGGTTTCATCAAAATTCTCAATTATGTTAGGAGTGTAATCAGTGGATTTGAATCTTTTGGTATGGTCATAGCATAGTTAGATTCAACACAGTGTACACAAAAAAAGGCTAATACTGCTAAGGCACTTTACAGCCTGATGAGGTAAACAGCCATGTAAATTTCTCATCTCATGATACATGAAACAGTGTAATTAAGAATTTAATAGTGTGCATAAGTAAAAAGAAAATATAGAAGGATATTTTTAGATAGATGGCTGTTAGGAAAATAAAGCTGGTAAGTACAGGAAGTAAAGGGAAAAGATTGGATCTGTGTTCTCTATGGTAAGGCCAGCTGGAACTTCACAGTGTAACTTTTTTGATACTAGCAAACCTAAATATATATAATACAGTTTCATGTATCCTTGGGAATAGGTGGAGAAAATATATTCAAAATAGTCATGGAACAAGTTTAATTTTACAGAACTTCAGCTGATCAAGGAACTAGAATCAGTATTATCCCTAGGCAGAAACTCAGTTTCTGCTTGGTGGTTGAAATAAGTTTTCTAGGTATTAGTTAAAATGCAGATACCCCTTTCATTTACACATCTGTTTAAATCTAGTTGGTTCTTCCAAGAACAGATTTTAGCAGGAGATTTAAAGACCATCTAGAGCTTGAGTCAGGCTGAGAATATCACATGGCTATTTTGTTTATTTTTTTTTAATGTATTGTTCCCCTTCTATAATGCAGGCTTTCTGAGGAAAGGGACTTTGTCATGTTAACTACCGTTTTCCCAATACTCAGAATAGTAACTGGGAGGTGAAAGAGAGTAAATATTTGTGGGATGAGTGAATTAAAAAAATGGTGAAAAAAATTTCTAACTGGCAATTTTGCTTAGGGTTTTTGTATATACAGCACAATAGGTTAAACTTAAGGGCTTCTTATTTTAACTTTATCTAAGGACCTCTGAAATTCTTGATATATTGGTATCAGCCTATGAAGTGGGTCTTTAAACCCCTTTCAATTTTGCATATTCTAGCCTGTATGTATCATTTTGCTGTATTTCCTTAGGTTTTAAGAAGCTGGCCTTGGTGCAGTAAGGAACTTAGAACAATGGAGGAACGGAAAGTGAAGAGGAGGAGTCCTAAGTCTTTTAGTGCCCACTCTACTCAGGTTGTTAATGCCAAAAAAAATGCCATTCCAGTTAGTAAAAGCACAGGGTTTTCAAATCCTGCATCACAGTCAACTTCACAGCGACCAAAGTTAAAAAGGTGAGGGGCGCCTGGGTGGCTCAGTGGGTTAAAGCCTCTGCCTTCGGCTCAGGTCATGATCCCAGGACCCTGGGATCGAGCCCCATGTGTCGGGCTTTCTGCTCAGCAGGGAGCCTGCTTCCCTTCCTCTCTCTGCCTGCCTCTCTGCCTGCCTGTGATCTCTGTCAAATAAATAAAAATAAAATCTTAAAAAAAAAAAAGTGAATTTTTTTTTCTTTCATAATATCACAGCAACATGCTATCAAGGTAAATACTAAATCCAGTAATTCTTATAACACTTTTTTTCTCTTTGCTTAACTTTCAAAACAGTTGAAGCACATATTATATGTGATTTAGAAAAAAAAATTATAAAGGTTACAATGTGTAGGGATTAGAACATGCAAAATGAATGATTGGTTTGAAGGCCCTTACTTAGACTCCTATTAAAATAGACTGAGTAAGAAAATAGACAAAGTTGATGCACTAGCCAGAAAATGGAACAAAATATACAGGGTTTTTTTTTTTTTGTACTTAATTTTTTTTAATGAACATATAATGTATTATTTTGGGTTTTGTTTTTTTTTAAACTAAGATGAGTGTGCTTTGGTAATTTTATTTTTTAAAAAAGGGTGGCTTCATTGCTGTCATAGAAATGATTCATATTTATTGTAAAAATTGAAACAAGAACAGTTCAAAGAAGAAATTTAAAACCACCTAGAAGTAACTCATTATTAATATTTGGTGACCATCATTTGTCTTGAGGCTCTAAAGGAAACAGGAGCAACAAGTTCAAGTGTAATATATAATACTGCTGTATGTATGTGAGTATTCAGTAGTATTAGATATTTGGAAAACGAGATAATACATGTATCTTATGTGTACTTTATATATGCATAATTCTCTCTTCTTAAAGATACTCATATACAATTAATGTTTGTATTGCATCATCTTTGCAGAGTGATGAAAGAAAAGACCAGACCTCAGGGTGGAGAAGGAAAAGGTGCACAACCGACTCCTATTCAGCACTCCTTCCTCACCGACGTCTCAGACGTTCAGGAGATGGAGAGAGGGCTTCTCAGCCTTTTGAATGATTTCCACTCTGGAAAACTTCAAGCATTCGGCAAGCCATAGATATTTCCCTTTTGTTTTTCTTTTCAAGATGTTTGCATCCTATTTTTTTGCATTTGATTTGCCATTTCTTTTAAAAGTATCATTTTCTTTTATTTAAAAAATAGAGTCCAGAGGCATAAAATGCAATCACCCTAGATTTCATTTGTAATGGTTTTTAATTTATCTTCTAAAATTTCAGGAAAAAGGGTTATTTATTTATTTATTTATTTATTTTTGAGAGAGAGGTGAGAGAGGCAGAAGGAGAGGGAGAGAAAGAATCTTAAGCAGGCTCCATGCCCAGTGCCGAGCCCCATGCAGGCTCGATCTCACAGCCCTGATATCAGGACCTGAGCCAAAATCAAGAGTCAGACGTTTAACCAACTAAGCCACCCAGGCTCCAGGAAAAAGTTTTTTTTAAGAAGGGAGGGTTGGTTGAAATATTAACGTAGGATTGCTATTATGGAATAACGATCCTGAAAGTAACAAATAAAAAATATTCTTCATCAGCTAAATAGTTGAGACTTAATGTTTTGGTTTGGGAAAGTCTCAGGATCATTTTTATTTACCCTTTTAAGCCTAAACTTAATTTTTGTCCACCATTCCTTACTTTTGAATTTGAAGAATCTGATTTTCTTGTTCTTTCATGAATCTAAAGAACAGTTAACTGATTGTCCCATTAAGAACTCTGAGTAGGTAATTTTGAATATGAGTTCTCAAAGTATGTAGTCAGTTTTTGTATTCAGTTTGCAACTTGCCTTATTAGTCTTGTCTGATAAAATTATGTACATGTATTTTGTATAAAGCAGTTTGAAAATTATTGGATGCACACATGAAGAATCTCACACAAATGCATAAATGTCATCAGCATACATGCTGGTTTTTTGAAGCCAGCAATAAAAGGGTAAATAACCAAATAGAAAACTGGGTAGAGGTCCTAAAAAGAGCAATTCAGCTGCTTAACAACCACAAATGCAATAGTAATACAATAAATCTCACCTCATACCAGCAGACTGGCAAAATTAAAAGACTGGTAATACCTGTTGCTGGTGGAATTCAGAGAAAAGAGTTCTTTCATAAAATGCTGATGACACTAGAGGGGTCAATGTTTGGAAGTTTTTTTCTTTAACTCTTCTCATTAATTCTGCCTGGGGATCAGTGAGCCCTTCATATCTACCAGCTCATTTTCATCTAAAGGAACATTTTTTCTGTTAATTGATTCCACCTCCGTCTGTTCCTTTTTATCCTTTTGGAGCTTCTATTCTCATGTTGGTTGATGGTTCTCACCTGGATCCCTTATGATTTCTGCTTCTTTATATTTTTAATCCATATTGTCCCCCTCTTTTCTCTCTATGTATGTTAAAAATTGATGCATTTATATGTGTGCCAGTCTATACATGTGTACACACACATACACACACGCCCCTCTCTTGGGGTATTTCTTCCACTTGACCTTCCAGATTACTACTAATTGTTGAAAAACAAAGGAAATACAAGATATTTTCTCAGAGATATCAGGTTTTTAAATATCTCAGAAATATCTGACTTTTTTTTTTAAGATTTTATTTATTTATTTGACAGAGATCACAAGCAGGCAGAGAGGCAGGCAGAGAGAGAGGAGGAAGCAGGCTCCCTGCTGAGCAGAAAGCCCGATGTGGGGCTCGATCCCAGGACCCTGAGATCATGACCTGAGCCGAAGGCAGCGGCTTAACCCACTGAGCCACCCAGGCGCCCCAGAAATATCTGACTTTTAAAGGATGACTTTTAAAGAGCTGTAACTAGCTTCAAAATTACCAGTAGTTGGTGCGCCTGGGTGGCTCAATGGGTTAAGCCTCTGCCTTCAGCTCAGGTCATGATCTCAGGCTCCTGGGAGCCTGCTTTCCGCCTCTCTGCCTGCCTCTCTGCCTACTTTCGATCTCTCTGTCTCTGTCAAATAAAAAAAAAATTATCAGTAGTCAACATAATATTGTCGATTTATGAAGATGATATAAAGCTGGCTGGAGGAAATTATAGTGTAATACACATGAATTCCTATTGATTCAAGATATATACTTCAACTTTATACTTTATACTATATTTTATACTTCAACTTTAGCTGAGCTATAATATACCTCTGAGAAAACCAAGGTTTTTTAGGAAAAAACTTTAGTATCAAGAGGTTGTAGAGACTAGGGGCACCAGACTGGCTCAGTCAGTGGAGCATGTGACTCTTGATCTCAGGGTTGTAGGTTCAAGCCCCACAATGGTTAGAAATTCCTTAAAAATAAAATCTTAAAAAAAAAAGAGGATGTAGAGGCTATATATAAAGTGTACGAAATATGTAATATATCATGTACTATATATATATTAGCCGCCCTGAATGATAATGCCACCTCAGAGAACTCTGGTCAATAAATAAGGTAAAACCTGTCCTTCAGCAATTAAGCTGTCTTGCATTACTGAGTATACAACTGAATATTACACTGTGTTTCTCATGCATCATAATATTCTTCATAAATATTTTCACTTTTATTTCTTAAAGGAGGCATATATAATTGGTGGCAAAATGATTCATGATTGAAGTTCTTTTTTTTTTCATGGTTGAAGTTCTTACAGGAGTCTCAAGGTTACTCATTCTTATAAAATATTAGGTCACTCAGTTCAAATGGCAGTTGTCAAATTGAACATGATTAGATGATGCTATTGCTTCTAGAAATGATATTACTTTTGAAAAAAAGAACTTTCTTTACCTAAGGGATGATTTGGGGTATTAGTTGTTTCGTTTTTCTTTTAATTTTTGAAAGATTTTATTTTCAAGCAATGTCCACCCCAGCCACTGCGCTTGTACTCATAACCCTGCACCAACTGAGACATGGTTTTGTTTTTTACAGAATGGTTTTGTTTTTTGCAGAAAATCTTTCCTATTTGATTTTCTCAGTGCCCACATTTGTTTCTTAGCTTATCATTATTTTCCTGTCAAAACAGGATTTGATTTGTGATTATGCACAGAAAATACGCAGTTATTACCAATGTATTTCACCACAGAAAGAAAGCTAATTTCCTGTGAGCACCTTGAGTTTAGAAGTTTTTCCTCAAGGCTTTTAGTTTGAACTGTCCTAATCTTTATTAATGTTCTGGGATGTTCCCCCAGGAAATGAATGTTCCATTGAACAGATGGAACATGTTCGGGGAATGCAGGAGAAATTAGCTCGCTTGAATTTGGAGCTCTATGGGGAGTTAGAGGAACTTCCTGAGGATAAGAGAAAAACAGCCAGTGACTCCAATCTGGACAGGCTTCTGTCTGACGTGAGTGGAATTCTTTTTCTTTATTCTTTCTTTCATAAAAATTTTTTATTGAAAGAAAGTTCATCATTTTAATCATTTAAAGTATACCATTTAGTGGTTTTTGGTACCTTCACAGTGTTTTGCAGACATCACTACTGTCTAATTCCAGAACATGTTCATCACCCGCTAAAAGAAACCCTATCCCTCTCAATTCTCCCTTCTCTTCATCCCTTAGCAGCCACTCATCTACTCTCTATGTGGATGTGGCTTATTCTGGATATTTCATATAAAGAGAATCACACAATGTGTGGCTCCTTATGACTGGGTTCTACCACTTAATGTAGTATTTTCAAGTTTCACACATGTTGTATTCTACCCTTTTTTAAAAAGAAATATATTTCAAAGAAGTTGTCATATTTGCATCTAAGCATATATTCTGAGAATGCTGGCAAATCTAAAAGTGAAAGATTCACTTCTGTCCGTATATGATAAGATCTTAATATATAGAAGATCCTGATTGATGTATACACTGTATGTTATTCACTCATCTAGTGGTCACTTATTTCTAAATACAGAACTGTATTTGCTATTTAAGATAACTTAGTACATGCTATGTGTATCAGCTTGCTACAGCTGCTGTAACAAAGAGCCATAGACTGGCTACCCTAGAAGTTTCTTTTCCACAGTTCTGGAGCCCCAGAGATGGAGATCAGGGTATCAGCAGGACTGGTTTCTTCTGAGGCCTCTCTCCTTGGCTTGTAGATACCCATCTTCATCTTTAGATGGCAGTCCCCTTTTATCAGTGGGTGCCTATGTCCCAATTTCCTCTTCTTCTAAAGCCACCAGTCATACTGGATTAGGGCCCACACTAATGACCTCATTTTAACTTACTCCATCTTTGTAAGACCCTATCTCCAAATACACTCACATTCTGAGGTATTGGGGATTAGGGCTAAAATGTATGAGTTTGGGGAGGACATAATCCCATCTATAACACTACGTATGGTTCTTCTACTAAAAGATATTAATGAAATTGGTCTCTTTAAACATTTATTTTGAATAAAAGAAAAATTGGTACTTTAGTTTCAGAATAGTTTCCATATTCACTAATGACAAAAATGTTTAATTTCTGTTCCTTCTCTTTATCCTTTGAGTAACGAAATGTGCAGGAAATGATATGCCCATACTTTCAATGTTTCAAGCCTGTGTGTTTATTTTACATCTACTATGTTCAGTCTTACAAGTATTTCCTTCTACTAGTTCCTCTTAATAAATAAATACAGGCTTGTTTTGCAGTACATTTAGGAAAGTGACTGTGGTATGGTAAGAACACTGAATTTGAAACCAGAAAGCCTTTGTTTAGTATGGGGTTTGCATTTCAGGTATATCTGTGTAACTTGGTCAATTTAGTTAACATTTCTATAACTTTGTTTCTGTAACATTTCTGTAAAATAGGTGTGATTAATTCTACCTCATCCTGAAAACTGAATGATATGTGAAATCTTTTTGTAATCTACAAAGGTTTTAAGGAGTTTGATCATGAAAATGTCAACTTTTTAAAACTATTAATAGAGATGTTATAATTTTTCATGGTATTAAGAATCCTTATAAAACTCCAGTTTTTATTATCTGGTTTCATTCTCTTCTCATATATGTGTTTAATAAATGCTAAAGGTACTTTATAATTATTTTGTATAAGTGAATTTCCTAGCCTGAAAATTTTTGGAAAGTTTTTTCAAAATTTTACTTTTTCTTTTAAAGAAAGCTTAAATGAAAAAATAGTTTATTTTAAAATATGTAAACATGACCTACTTAAGATATTTTTCTTATAAAAATTAAAACTAAATTTGTTTCTTTGTGTTACAGTTAGAAGAACTGAATTCTTCCATGTATCCTTTTGTCTAATATCAACAGTGAAAAGTTTACACATTGTAACTCCAGTGAATAGCGCAATCAAGTGAACAAGGATACCTACTATTATTTACTGGAGCCATTTCTCTTCCCCTTTGGTTTCCAAATGGAATTTTTTTTTTTAAAGATTTTATTTATTTATTTGACAGAGATCACAAGTAGGCAGAGAGGCAGGCAGAGAGACAGAGAGGAGGAAGCAGGCTCCCCGCTGAGCACAGAGCCCGATGAGGGGCTCGATCCCAGGACCCCGGGATCATGACCTGAGCTGAAGGCAGAAGGCTCAATCCACTGAGCCACCCAGGTGCCCCTCCAAATGGAATTTTTACTTGCTTTTGTATGTTGCCATTTTGTTTGTTTCTGGTTTGTTCTGCTTTGCTTTGTGTTGTTTTTGGATTTCTAAAACAAATTTTAAAAATATTAATCAGGAGAATTGAGGATTAGGCTATTGCCATAGAAATTATTTTGAATCTTGGATTCTTAAGTTAAAGAGCAGTTGGATATGTGGACATAAAATGCCATACTTAATTTACTATCATTACATAGAACACTTTAGATGCATATATAAAGTGTATTATAGGATTAGCTTAAAGGAAAGCACCAAGGCATATGTAAAATATTCAGGTTTTGACATTTCAGTTTGGAGCAATTATTTCAGGAACTATACAAAATGTATTTCTGGACAGAGACGCAGATACAATGTGAGATATATAAAAACAATAAGAAATGATTCTGCCTATAAAATCATTTAATTTGAGAGTTTAGTCCCTTTGGACTAAATAATGAGATACTAAAAACGATACTGGTTGTGGAGTCAAGAGATTTGATTTTTGAAATTTGGTTTTCATACTAATTTTGGGTAAGTTGTTTAACATCTCAGAGTGTCCTCTGTAATATGGGGTAATTGCTACATATAATGATGTATATATGAAATTTTCCAAACTGTAGTGTGTGTATATATATATATATATATACATATATATATAATATATAAAACCATTATTGTTAAGAACATATACTGTTATTAAATGCTAAATTATGGGGCGCCTGGGTATCTCAGTGGGTTAAAGCCTCTGCCTTTGGCTTAGGTCATGATCCCAGGGTCCTGGGATCCACATCGGGCTCTCTGCTCAGCGGGGAGCCTGCTTTCCCCACCCCCGCCTGCCTCTCTGCCTACTTGTGATCTCTGTCTGTCAAATAAATAAATAAAATCTTTTTTTAAAAAAAGCTAAATTATGCAGTAACAACAGTGAAGAATTAGAGAGGCATATACAAATCTAGTAATAAAAATCATTAATCTTACTTAAGTACTTCCTACTTGCCAAGTATTTTACGAAGCACTTTACATGCATTTTCTTATTTGGTCCTACCCTTGTAAGTATGTGGTATTATACTTATCATTTTACAGAAGAAGAAAATAAGGTTTTGAGAAGCCACATAAACTGTGAGAGACATTAATGTAAAATATCATTACCAAGAAGGATTTAATTTGAGGATTAGATATGAGTTAATTATGAGGCTTCTCTTAGTAGTAGTTTCTAGTTCTTTTTTCTTTTCCTTATATTCATTCTGAGCTCTCTATTCTATGATTTATATTCTTTCTATGCATATGACACATCAGTATCTCCTATCCTCTGAGTTTTTGTTTAACATTTAGATTTACTTATCTTACCACTTGGCTTGATTGAGTCACCACGGTTGAACAAGGCAACATGATAGAATACAAGAGCATGGGCTTTGTATTGCTTGGCTTCAAATCTTGGTAAGCAGGTGTGTAGCCTTGAGCAAACTTTGGCAACCCTAGTTTCCTCATTTGTAATAATTGTTCTCTCTGTATTCAGACTTTCCCCTTCTAATTTCCCTCTCTGTCATCAGTTGCCTCTGTTATTTCAGTCTCCAAGATTATTTAAATTCCTTCTATTACTATACCAGACATTGCTACTCATGGCACTCTCTGCCATTGAACCTGGACGTGGGCAGGAAATTATTGCCATTTATTAATTATAGTTAGTTTTCAGGCATCATCAGCTCTGCCTTTTATTCTTTCTTCATTCCTCACCCTCATCACTATATTCCATAACCTTTCAAAGTACTTCTGTTCCACTTCTAGAGCTGCACTGTCTAATATGGCAGCCATTAGCCATGTAGCTACTGAGCAGGTGAAATAGCTAATATGGATTGAAATGTGCTAGAACTATAATTTGTACATCTGATTTCAAAGATTTAGTGTTACAAAAAGAATATAAAATATCTCAATATGTTTCATAGTGATTATATGCTGAAATGATAGTTTTTTGATATATTAGTATAAAATATATTTTAAAAATTATATCTGTGGCTTGCAGTGTATATATATATATTTTTTTTGATAGTGCTGCTGTAGACTTTAGACACCACTAAATAATTCTTCCTAAAATCATCACTGTCATCTTGCCATTCTTATTTTAGACTAATTTTTTTACCATGTCAGACTTTCTAAAGGCTCTCAGTAGTATGATCACAACCTACATATCCTCTTATATTTTTCATTGCTGCTAAGCTGGTTCTCTGGATATCAAAGAAGACATCATGTTCATGCTCACTGTGATGCCTTTTTCAAGTTGTACTTCCTACCTCGAGTTGCTCTGGCCTCCCCTTTTCCCTTATCAAATAACACCAAAGCTGTCCACTTCCATAAAGCATTTTATTTGTACCTCAGACTAGCATTCTGCCTATTTCAGTCTCTGTTGATTTTTGTGTATGTTAAATCTCAGCTTTCCAACTGGACGAGAATGTCTTTGGCAATACTCATGTCTATGTATTTTAGCAATTTCTGCCATGTATGTCTTGCTATCATTGAATTGTTCTCATTTCATTGTTTGAATTGGGTCTTGGAAAAGATAGGTAGCAGATGGATCATAGAGATGAAAGGCAATGATAATAAGGAAAGTGAATAATATCTGCAGGAATTCCATCCTGTTTCCAATCTTCTTAAAGAATAATTCAGAAGATTATAAGAAAAGATTTAGAGGTATAATTTTATTTTTGACCTTTACAAAGAAGTTGTTTTCCCAAGGATAATAAACTGGTGTTGTCTTTTCAAATGATTTTTTTATCATTTGAGAAGTTTTCATATTTACCTCTTATTAGTTCCTTACCGTGAAAATAATTCTTGCCACATTAAAATAATTCTGTGCTCTACTAGAACCTGGAACATAATCTTGATTTAGTGACTATTTTTAAGTCTTCAGATTTTGGATATAGTATAATTTATATACTTTATATAAGAATATATATATTATTATATTAGTTATATTAATATATTATTTAATTAATATATTTTATAATTATAATAATTATATATAGTTATAGTAATGATATATAATTATATATTTATAATAAATAATTATAATTATATGTAATTATAATAATTATTTAATTAATATGTTATATATTATTATATTTCTAATTTATATACTTTATATACTATACTATATATATATATATATATAAATAACTTCACTATGTTTAAAAATTGTCTTGTTACATTCAGGTTTCTCAGCCACATAGGCACTTGCCCTTTAAACATATTTCCTTTATTTTAGTAACTTTTTCTCAGCTCCTGAGTGTAATTTCCCATAATTTAAAAGAAGTCCTTGTTACAGAATGAAACCTTCTTAACGATAAACTCAGACAAAAGCTACATTTGGCTGATGCACAAGATGTTCCAAATACTTCTACCAGCTAAAACGACATGTGGTTGCTTTCTTGTGGCTTGAAGAGGAGCAGCATTCGTTACTTTCCCAGCTGAATCCAGTAGCAGAATCACCTTCCACAATAAGGAATAAAGTGATTAAAGTACCAGTGCAATGATTGTTTTCACTCCTGCTTTTAGTAAATTTGACTCGCTGCTATTCATCCTAACTGGAGCCTCGGCCTTGTTGAAGGCTTAATCAGGTTGTGCTGCTATGCTTTCCATTGTTGCCTTATGGGGGTTATACTTGAAATGCATTGTGCAGAATGTTAATAATAGGGCTGAAGGTTTCTCCTTCCTGAGCTCACCAAACTTATTCCCATGTTGCTTATAAGTTGATGATGCACAGGCTTTTTGTGGCAGCCCCGCTGCAGTTTACGTTAGACAATCAGTACACACACTGGTGTTTTCCAGTGGCCAGTGACAACAAAATGGTAAATGAGTATTTGTGAAATTTGCTATTTTTAATAAAAGTGATTGTTTTAAATTGGTCTTTATTGTTTTATTTTGAAGAGCCCTGTAAGTCTTTCAATCTGGGGATACAAGATTTCCATCCTCCAAAGTACACTGTCTTTATAAAATTTTGGGTTATGTAATTTTCTTCCAGATTTTGCACCTTGTACACATTTCAGTATTGGTGTCAGTCATGAAAAGAGCATGGGCTTTAAAGTCAGACCTTGATTTGAATCCCTATTCTGCCCCTTAGCTTTCTATTCATGCACCTTTACTTTGTTTCTTTGGGTTTAACTTTTGTTTTTCACCTAGAAATGAGATTAATAACCAATTTGTACTGGTTATGAGGAGAAAGTAAAAAGGTGTATATAAGTTGCTTATCACAACAGCTTACACCACTAATACAGAGCAAACATCATCAGTTTAATTGCCCATTTTACACAGCTTTTTTGAAATAATTAACTCATACACCATAAAATACACCTTTTCAAGTGTACAGCTCAGTGGTTTTTACTGCATTCACACTTGTGCACCCATCACCATAATCTAATTGTAGGACATTTTCATCACTTCCATCTTTTCAAAAAGAAGCCCATTGGCAGTCACTCCCCATATCCCAACCCCCCCCAGCCATTTGTAACTAGTAATCTACTTGCTGTCTATGGATTCACCAATTCAGGACATTGTGTATGAACGGAATCAAGCATGGTTTTTTATGACTGACTTCTTTCACTTAATGCAATATTTTCAGGGTTTGAGGGTTCATCTGTGTTGTAGCATGGATCAGCACTATATACATATATGGCATATGTATATACACACACACACACACACACACACACACACACACATATATATAACCAGATCATATCCTGTTGTGTAGATATGCCACATTATGTTTATTCAATCATAGCTCAATTGCCTTCACATTTTAGAAGAGGCCCATGCTTCTTCCTTGTTTCCAGGATAGAGAAACAAGCACTTATTCGGGGGTGGGAGAGTGAAAGTCATTGAATGATACAAATCTTGATTTTAGTAATTTTTGGCATTCTGAGTTCAAAGAATTTTGACCGACTTATCTAGTGGGTCTTTTTGATACCCCTTTTAAAAATGAGAAAATTAGCAGAACGTTAAAGACAATCTTCTAAACTTTTCACGTGGATTGCAAAAATAGGGATTCCAGGGTGGGCAAATAGCATTTCAGGACCCGACAGAGCAAAAGGAAATTTTGCCATGTGACGTGTTTTTCTTGGATGGGTTCTGAGACAGAGTAAAGCAAAAGCTGTTTCCTGTGGATTAGCGACAGAGCATCAAATTGACCTTGTTTATTCATTTGGTTTATTTGTCCTTTGTGTCAAGGAGCCCCATGGGGGCCTCAGGTAATAAAATTTTAGCTTATCTAATTTGTACCCTTTCATAAGAAAACATATTAAAGGCAGCAGGAAAAAAAAAAAAAGAGGTGCCTGGGTTAGAACAAAACTGTATTAGAACAAAATTATATATTATATAGATGTGTTTTCTCCGTAGACAAATTTTAATTACCAATTACTTAAAAAAAATAATGCCAGAGCAAGCCATTTATCATATTCTGTGCTACTTCCAGATCCCTTAAGCTTGTTTGCTTTGATTTGGGTTCCTCCTGTATAACGCTAAAATTGATAGTAAGTATTAAAATAGTCTGAGGATTTGCCAAAAATAATGCCCCACCTTTCCCATCCCAGGGCCTTAATATTGCTGGCTTCAGCGTCCCATCTCGTCTTGGTTGAGGTCCTGCTACCCGGCGTCTGCCCCTCTGCTCCAAGCCTTCGGGGGTCCCACCCTAGGCTCCCCGGGGGACGGCGAAGGAACCCGGCAGGGCTCCGCGCGCGGCAGGCGGGGAAGGCGCACACGGTCCAGCTGTCCCCGCGCGCAGGCGCAGGAAGGCCGCGGCCTGGTGCGCGGGGCCGGGGCGCCGGGGTGGGAGTGTGGGGAGGGTGTTTGTCGGTCTCCATGGAGACGGCGCCCCGCTGCGGCCGCTAGCTAGAGTTCCTGCTTTTAACTCCGCGGTGGAAAGAGGAGGCAGTCGCTCCGGTCCCCGTCCCTCGGCCACCTCCGGGAGGTAAAGCCCTTGCTTCTGGGCCGCGCATCTTCTGCTTGGGATCCCATGGGCACGGGCTTCCCCTCGCCACGCCTGGGAGACCCTAAACAGCGCTGAGGAGGACACTGTTCCCCCTCCGCCCCTGACCTTGAGAACCTCCGCAGCCCAACAATTATCCAGAAAACCCTGCAGTGGCTCTGGGGAGAAACAAAAATCTGGGTAGATGTGAGTTGGGCGGTGGCAAGGGAACTGAACCTCCTCCAGAGCATTCATCTGGGATAGAAATGGAGTCAAGTTATTGAGCACTTTGGAAAGCACTGATTTTCTTTCGACCCCAGACTGGCTCACACCAACTCCTCTCTTCCTGCCAGTTCTCAAGTTCTCACTCTCCTACCCTGGAGTCCCGGCTGCGTGGGGAGTCCGGTGGTGGGGTGGGCGTAGAAGGGAAATACAGACTCTGTGGTGAATACGGTGCCTGGTTAGAACTGCATTGCTCTAGGAATTAATATGCTAAGATTTGATGAACAGGACAAATAATTAAAGACATGATACTTATGTATATTTTTCTTTTTGAAAAATATTCATGCTGCGCTTACTAAACATTCTTGCCATAAGTATCAGAACAGAATATCCTGACATCATCCCTATCCAAGTTCAGCACAACCCAGGCCACTGTTTTCAGGCCCGTCTTGACAGTTGTGCACCTTGGGAACCTCAAAAATCATGCTCTAAAACTTATTTCAGAAGAAGAAAGTAGGGATTAGAGACTTGAAAGTTTGAGAACAGCCAGAACTGTTCATTTCTCCTGAACGAGTTTAAATAGTATGGCTGCTTCTTGTTGCAGCTCTAATTTTATAGTTTTACTTATTTTTTTAAAAGATTACATTTTTATTTATTTGACAGAGAGACAGCCAGAGAAGCAACATAAGCAGGGCGAGTGGGAGAGGGAGAAGCAGGCTTCCTGCAGAGCAAGGAGCCTGATACCCAGGCTTGATCCCAGCACCCTAGGACCAGGACCGGAGCCCAAGGCAGACGCTTAAGGACTGAACCACTCAAGCGCCCCTAATTTTATAATTTTAAACTTATTTATCAGTGAGCCAATCCAGCATTTGATCATGTCCAGTCTGGGTTCACAAACGTGGCATTCTTAGCATCTCCTGTGCTACCAATAGTGCGGGCTTCCTCCAAACATGTCATCACTTCCATTATCCATTACTAATTTGTGCATTTAATAAAAATTATATACCACTTTATGTTCAAAATAAGTCATGTTTCTTCATGCCCTGAATCCATTTAACTTATCTGGAAGTCTTTTATTTCTGTTTTTCACTAATCACACAAATTTTTCTTGTACTCTGGTTCTGTTTGCAATCTTTAGAACCAGAAACTTTTTATAAAGATTTTATTGATTTGTTTGTTTGAGAGAAAGAAAGAGAGAACACATGCTTGAGCAGGCGTGGGGGAGTGGCGCAGAGGGAGAGGGAGAATCTCAAGCAGATTCTAGCCTCAGGGCTCTGTCTCAGGACTCAGGGGAGATCATGACCCCAGCGGAAATCAAGTTAGTCACTTCAACAACTGAACCCCCCAGGTTTCCCCAGATAACTCTTGAGAGGCATATTTAAGGGGCTAAATTGGGGTTTCTGCCCCACTCTGACTAATTTATTCCTTCTTCATGATGCAAGAGGAAGACTTTCTATAGAATTTTTTTTCCAGTGCATAGAATCTAAAAGTTTCTCAGGGAAGGAATGTCAGGTACATATTTTGGAAAGTTTAGGTGACTTTGCATAGCCTCTGAAATATTGAAAATATAGAACATGCTCAAGGGATTAAATTGTAGAGAATAAATGAATCATGGTACAACTTGCATGTGTGGATCATAAGAGAACTCAAATGTAGGTACCTCTGTGGCAGGGAACAATGTTTTGTTTCTAATTTCCCTTCAAATCACTTGAGCACTTGAGTCCTGCCGTGGAGCAGGACTAGGTGAATTTACATGTCTCCTGCTGTGTAAGAAATCACCAAGGGAAACAGTTAATGGCAGTAAGATTCTGCTTTACCCCAGTGACAATTTAGCTCTCTGTATGGGCTGCCAATTGCCCAGCCATCCTAACCCTTAATCTGGCTTTGGTTGTCACACAACGAGCTCTTCCCCACCTTGCACCCCCCCCTTTTTTTATTTGTTAAGCAAAGAACTGCTAGTGTCAGTTGCTGATTTCCTCATCAATAGCCAGTTGTATGGTCAGCCATGTAAAAGAAATTTTTATTTCCAAATGAACCCATAGCAGTCATTCAACCCATTTAAGTTACACTCGCTCTTTAGGGGAAAATCCAGTATAATTTTTAAACTTAATAACCAATTATTCCCTGTCTGAAGGTGGATGCTTTTCTTTACCCTGCCTTTCTCCTCTGTCATCTAACTGCCAGGGTGAATGGGAGAGGTGAAGGAGCTGGAGTATGGGGAAGAGATTTACTAGCACAGTGCAGGTCAGAGTAGCCACTCAAACAAACATTAAAATAACCATAGCTTTTCTCACACAGCTCCCTCCCCACTTTGATTTTGTAACAGCATGTATGTTAGATCTAGTTCTAAATGAGAAGAACCACAGATTGGGGTCTCCAATTTCATTTCCTTCTTGCGACACACTTCAGAAACATTTAGAGCCCTTGTTTTCCATGGTCAGGTAAGAAAGGGTATCAAGTTGGTGTCACTCATGCTAGGGCCTCAATTCAGTGGACACCTGGGCCATAAGCATGGGAGTGGCTGGACCTTTACTTTTCTAGGCGTGACTCGCTACTTTGTATAAGAACAAGAGAAATCCTAAACGATCAGGGAAGAACTTCATGGTACAGTATTTTGGCTCTTGGAGAAAGGGCACAGAGAAAAGATGAAGAATGGATGAGAATTTGGTTTTGTACACTGAGGTTTTGAGGCGCTCTTGGTGATAGAAGATATCAGGGACTGCCATACTGTAAACATAATTCACAAGAAGTATTCTTGCCCCAGAATTCACATTCCAAATGAGCATCCTAAAACCTTCCCTTTCTTCCAATTTGCTGATGTTGTGAAAGAATAATCTGACAGATGTACATATTAATTCAGTCCTAAGGTTATTTTACCATGTACCTCATTTAACATCTTGATGAAGATTACTAATAAGATCTACACAAGTTGATAATTGTCACAGTTGTGACACAGGTGTCAAGTCCTAATAATTTGTGAAGGAATTTGGCTTTTTGTTTTAGCTTGTAACTTCCTTTTCAGCCCTTGAATTTGAAAATTAGGGGATATAAACAATTATTCACTTACTCATTCAACAAATACTTGCCAAATGCCAAATCAGTGCAGGCATTTTGTGGTAGGCATGTTCTAAAATGGCTCCCAATGACCCCAGCTTCCTGATATCCATGCCCTCATGAATCCCTCCCCTCGGGTGTGGGCTAGACTTGTTTCTAATGCAGGGGTTTTCCAACTTTTTCCGTAAAGGGTCAGGTAGTAAGTATTTTTGGCTTGTGACCTCTACAGTCTCTCCCTAATTACTCAGTTCTTCCTGCTACAGTATAAAAGTAACCATAGACAATATGTAAATAATTTTGACTAGCTGTATTCCAATAAAACTATTTACAAATGTGGTTGACAGGCTGAATGTGGGCTGCTAACCACATTTGCTCACCTATGTTCTGACTAATCAAAATGTGATGCTTCTGCGCTTATGTTACACAAAGACTCCAACTTCCATCTTGCCTGCTGTCTTGCCCTTTCACTTGTTCACCTGAGTGGAAACCAGCTGCCATTTTGTAAGCTAATAAGCAAATGAAGCTCACATGGAGGGGAATCCTCCGGCTAACAGCCTGCAAGGAACTGAGACCCTGTTCCTGTAGTCTGTGGGAACTGAATCCTGCCAACGACCACTGATATGAGCCTTGAAGTGGATCATTCCCCTGTCCAGCTTTTGGATGACTATAGCCCCATCTGAAACTTGGTTGTCAGACTGTGACCCAAAGGACTCCGTAAAACCATGCCTTGACTCCTCACACAGAAACTGTGAAATAATAAATGTTCATTATTTTAAGCCCCTAAGTTTTGGGCTTCTCTGTTACACAGCATGAGATAACCACCATGATCATCATATCACAATGCCGATACACATCATGATAGGCTCCTATAAGAATGAACAAGAGAGGCACGCCTGGGTGGCTCAGTCGTTAAGGGTCTGCTTCTGGCTCAGGTCATGATCCCAGGGTCCTGGGATCGAGCCCCACATCGTGCTCACTGCTCGGCAGGAAACCTGCTTCTCCCTCTCCCAGTCCTCCTGCTTGTGTTCCCCTCTCTCGTGTCTCTCTCTGTCGTATAATAAAGAAACGCTTTAGAAATAAAAAAAAAATTTTTAAAAAAAGAATGAAAAAGGGAAATGCAGCATATCGTTTCCTCCTCTTGGAGATTCATGAGTATCAACATATTAAGGTGTCCAAAACATCTTATAAAAAAGAAACTTGTTTAATTTTGTTCAATCATCCATTTCCCAAGCATATTTAACCACAGATTCTGTTTTTCTGGGAAGCGCCTATTAATATCTTACGGAGCTACTATTTGGAGAAATACAAAATGCTGGAATATGAAAAGAAATCATCCAATTTAAAGAAGTAATGAGAGGAGCCTGGGTGGTTCAGTGGGTTAAAGCCTCTGCCTTCGGCTCAGGTCATGATCTCAGGGTCCTGGGATCGAGCCCCACATCGGGCTCTCTGCTCAGTGGGGAGCCTGCTTATTTCTCTCTCTCTCTCTCTCTCTCTCTCTGCCTGACTCTCTGCCTGCCTGGGATCTCTCTCTGTCAAATAAATAAATAAAATCTAAAAAAAAAAAAGATCTTAAAAAAAAATAAAGAAGTAATGATTGCCAACATGCCATTTCTCCCTGGGTTGGATAACTAATCCACAAAACTGACATCTTAGAAGAATATAAATAATCCCATGGAAATTTATATCCCAATCCCCATCTCTGTATTTGTATCTCTATCTTTATATTTGTATCTCTATCTATATATGATGTACCATACTCAGATATTTACATCCACTAACAGAGATGGTGACTATTCTTTCTGCAATGTTCTGCTTGTTACGTAACTCAATGATCCCTTAACACAGAGGATAATAACAATCTCAAGAACTTGCTAAATCAAAACTCCTTATGTTGGCTCTTGGAGGGATTTCACATAACAACAGCTGGGCATCTTAGGAAACTAAGGATTTGTTTTGATTTCATGTTGATTCAGAAGGAGGTATTTAATTTCCCACATTGCCATGAGGTTTTCCTCTGAACAACACATTATTACACTGTAGTTTGCCAAGGCACAACATTGCATTGCTTTGCTTTCCACATGAGGAAACTGAGGCTCAGATGCTAAATTACTTGTAAAGCTTCACTTGGGGGAAAGGAGAGTCAGAACAGGGATCCAAATTCAGTGTTGTCATTATAGTATTTCCACAATTATTCCAGGGCGCCTGGGTGCCTGGGTCGGTTAAGCATCCGACTCTGGATTTCGGCTCAGGTCATGATCTCAGGGTTGTGGGATCAAGCCCCAAGTCAGGCTCTGCCCTCAGCGGGGAGTCCCCTTGAGATTCTTTCTCTCCCCCTCTGTCTGCCCCTCACCCTGCTCTCTCTCTCTCTCTCAAATAAATAAAATCTTAAAAATAAAATACGTCCCAATCTGGTACATGCCTTTCCAAGATATTTGTTTTTAAAACACTCTTCCATCTCTCTCCAGTGTGGTAAGAACAGAGGACCTGCAAATGTTTGTCATGTTCTCAAAATCTTCTGGCTCTCCCATAAAGTTTCTTCAGCTACTCTGGGCCCCATTGTTCCCTCTCTTCTTGAAATATATAGTAACACAGGGTTGCTTAGAAACTTAGACCTTTCTGGATTCAGAGCCCAGAGTGCTCACCATTACACCACGGAACTCCCAGGAACTTAGACCTTTCTGATGCTGGAACCCTCACTAGACAAGTGGTCATCCGGTTTGTGTTTTAGTATCTCCAGTAAATTGACATAACCTCCCGAGACAGCTAATGCTGCTGAAGTGATTGTTTTCCCACTTAGGTTGATCCAAAATCTATCTCTCTGATATCATACATTGTTGTTAATTTTGTCTTCTAGGGATTCACAAACCATGTGTAATTTATTTTATACATTAAAAAAAGCCTTCAGATAGTTGATGTGTGTGTGTGGGTGTGTGTGGGTGTACAGTGTGGGGAAGGGGTCCAAGTTTCTTCTTTTGTTAAACAGATGCTCTTTTTTCTATAAATGGAAAAATCCATCTCTTCTTTGACTTATCCTCTAACAAGTACCATGTATACAGGATTCTCTTTTGGACTTTCTCTTCTGTCCCCCCTGCCTTAGATATTTGTCTCCATACCAATGTCACATCATGTTATTGCTCTGGCTTTATAGTGAGTTTTTATATCTAGAAATGCATCTCCTTCTCTGGATTTTCTGGGTTGACTTGACTATTTTTGGCCCTTTAAACTTCCATAAATATCTTAGAATCAGCTTTTCAAGTTACACACACATACCACAATATCTCTGAGGATTTTTTGAATTGAGATTGCACGAGTTAGTGAATCTGTTTGAGGAAATTAATCTCTTCATTCTTCTGAATTCTCTAATTCATGAAAAAAGCATATAGCGCCATTTATTTAGGTTCTTTGGAAATGTTCTTCAATAAAATTTTATAATTTTCTTTTTTAACTTTTTTTTTTAATAGGGTTTGGTTCTTGAATTCACGACCCTGAGATGACTAATATATTTGACTGAGCTGAGATCAGAGTTGTGCTTAGCCAGCTGAGCCACCCAGGCACCCCCAAAGGGAACCACCATCTTGACTTCTCACACTGTAGTGTAGAACTTTGTATAAACTAAACTATACATAATGTAGCCTGTTACTTCCAGCTTCTTTGTTTAATGTCTTCTGTGTGTGATTCACACACATTGTTGTGTGTCATGGCAGATTGTTCCTTGATATCCAGCATTCCAGCACATGGATATATGACAATATATTTATCCATCTGACTGCTGGTGAATGATTCCACTGTTTCCAGTTTACAGCTATCCAATGGGGCTGTGAATATGCTTGTGGATATATTTGGTCCACAAGTTCATGTTTTTCTGTTGAGTCAATTGTATGCACATGTTCAACTTTAGGCAATAATGCCAAACCATTTTTCAAAGGACTTACACCAGTGTGTACACTCACCAGCTGTATGAGACTCTTCTGGATGTCCACCAGCACATGGCTCTGTCAGTCTGTGCTGACTAAAAGATACCAGGTAGCTTGAAGCAGAAATCATTATTTTTCATGATTCTGTGGGTTTGCTGGCCTCACCTGGGCATTGTTTCTGCTGCCTATTATGGCCTGGGGTCATTCATATGGTTGTATTCACTTGGAAGCGCGGTTGAAAGAGAAGACCCCAAGATGGCTTCATTCACACATCTGGTGCTTGGGCTGAGGTGGCTGAAACAGCTTTGGGCTGCCTCGACCTCTGTTTCTCCATAGGGTCTCTCATTATTCTGTAATCTAGCCCATGCTTATTTACACGGCTGCTAGATCCTAAGCATACAAAAAGACAAACTGCAAATCTTCTTAAGGCCTAGACCCAGAAGTAACACATCTTCACTTTATCAACATCCTTTGGTCAAAACAATGAACAACTGAATCTTGTTAACAACCATGTGAAGGAGCTTCAAACCCTTCAAATGAGCCTGGAGACCTAGCCAATGCCTTGAGTGCAGCCTTGGGAGAAACTCTGAAGCAGAAGTACCTGTTATGGCCTTAATCGTGCCCCTCCCCCCAATTTCATGTTGAAGGCCTAACCTCCGCTCTAACTCTATTTGGAGACAGAGTGTATAAAGAAGTCATGAAATTTAAATGAGGTTATAAGGGTGGAACCTTAATCCAATAGGACTGATATTTTCATTAGGAGAGGAAGAGACACCAAAGATCTCTCTCTCTCTCTCTCTCTCTACTCCCCACCCATCCCACCCGGTGTGCACAGAAGAAAGGCCTTGTAAGAACACAGAGAGAAGGTGCTGTGTACAAACCAGACAGAGCAGTCTCATTTGACATCGGCCCTGACAGCACCTTGATCTTGGCCTTCTAGCTTCCAGAACCATGAGAAAACAAAATTCTGTTGTTCAAGGCATTTAGTTTGTAATATTCTGTTACGGCAGCCCTAGCAGACGAATTATGTACTCTGCTATGCTCTGTGTAGATTCCTGACCCACAGAAACTCCGAGATAATAAGGATTTGTTGTTTTGTGCTATTAAATTTTGGGGTCACTTGTTATGCAGCAATGGACAACTATCACATTAGCCTAAGTTTGTTCTCTCTATACTCTTTGTTTCCTAAAAAGACAGACAGCTGGAATGCCCTTTTTAAGCCCTTCAAATTATTGTTTTCCAGGGAAGAAAAAGTATTCCTGGCTGGCACAGAATTGTTCCCATTTCTGAGTCATTTTCCCAGCAAAGTGAAAAACAACCGTGGTTTAGATCCACATTTGGGTGTGAATGCATGAGGACAGAGTAAATTGCAATGACTTGGAGTTCATGAACTCCCTTTGCATATTTGTATGGATTTTTCCTCCACGGATGTACATATACATCATTTGCTATAATTTTTTCTCTGTAAATATAGAGATGTGAATGAATGGCTACAATTATGTGATTCCTACAAGGACATTAATATACTGAATATTTCTAGGTGATCATCATTAAGCATCTATTGAAATGAACCTATATTTCTTAGGGCTGGAAGAAAATAATTTGCTGAGATGTCAGCAGGGGATTCTTCTAGAAAAACCTTGGAAATGGAGTGCTTCCATACAAGATTCAGTGCCTGGACACCTTTTGGCAACAAGTTATTGAACAGACAGGTAAGTTACATACTCTAGAACAAAACAAGGTTAATTTGTAAGGCAATTTTACTGTGATAAATTGGGTCTCATGTTGCCATATGAAACAACAACAACAAAACCTCTAAAGAATTTAGTGTTGGGGTCACTTCAAACGAAAGTAAACCTGCATTTGTCTGCACCAAAGACAGTCTCTTCTCACCTCAGTCCCCAACTCCTACTTTATGGGGAAGCTCAAGGTCTGCCTCCCTTTTCCTCTGTACCTCCAGGGACAAAATAGAAGCCTCCAGAACACACAGTATGTTGGGGGAGAGACAAGAGGAGCTGCTTTTGGTGGTATTTGGTGTGGAGAGTATTAATGTGTAATTAATTCTCTGCATATTTCTTTAATCCTCTCTTCTTTCCCGTGCCAACAGTCAGTTTGATGGCCTGGGGATGCCCACTCCTATGAAAGGTAGTTAGTAGGTCACCAGATGGCTTAGGCAGCCCTTAATGGAGAAGGCTGACAGCAGATGTGGGTTCAGTCCTGTTCCCAAGGGAAGGAGACTAGCCGGGCTAGGGCCCAAGCCTGACTCAGGAAGAAAGCCAGTAGGTTTGTGTATATCATCTGAGCAAAGCTGGACTGAAACCTAGATTTGAGGGGGTGGGGTGCTGTCCTTGGTGTATCTCTTCCTTAGAGACATGTCTAACAATGGCTGCTTAGCAATATTTATTAACTTTGTTTTGGTAGGAACTGTGAGGATGTAGGACTGTGGGTTAGTAAAATCATACCTTCTTCAAATGGTCCCATTTTCACAATTTAAGTGTAGCCTGTATGTGTTTTCATGATGAAATGTTTGGAATCTGTTACCCCAGGCCACATTCGTTTAGGTAGAAACAAGAGCCAGGATTCATTACCGCTTTGTTTTCCAAAGGGGCCCTCCTAAGGACCCACTGTAATTACATCCCCTGACCAGCCTTTCCCACCAGCCCACCCAACAAGCCTGGGCTTGTCTCCATCCCCAGATAAAAGCAGTTTAAGCTGAAGGGACAGACCCCTACTACGTAGTGAAAAGGGCTTTGTGAACTGTAATGTGCTGTGCAGTTATTAGCTGTGATGTTGCGAGATGGCCTAAGGACTGTTTAGCAACTAAGAATAGATTGAACTTTACAGGAAAGTGATATTTTCTCCCCCTTACAGCTCTTTCAGGAAAGAGTTGCTCTTATAAGTCATTGGTTTGACCTCTGGACTCACAAGCAACGTCAAGAATTCTTGTTCACGATTTTTTTACGATGCACCAAATCACAGTTAAGGTAAATGTAGCCTAAGGATGCAATTAGCATGGGTTCTGAAAGGAAATAAAATCTGGTAAAATGTTTATCTAACCTTCTAGGGTTTCTCCCCTCTCCCCTTCCCCAAAATAACAAATAAAGCAATTGGCATTTTAAAGTTTACAGACAGAATCTTCTAGTGCTGCTTCCTCCTTGAGGATGAAATGGAAACTTGGGGGCTTTCACACCTTCCTACCGCAGTGGGATATTTGGTTTTTGTAAACATCAGAAGCTTCAGCCAGTGAATTTTTAACATTCCCTTACTATATTGGATTCTCCTCAGAACCATCAGACGGACAAACAATATATTTCAAGTAGATATCTGGCACATAGGCAGTCCAAAAATAATTGTAACACGAAAAGATGGATCTGAAAAATACCCAAGGAGTGACCATGGTAGCAACATTTAGGAATATGCACAAGACTCGTATTGCAGTGGCCGTGATTGCCAGTGGGTCCTCGTTCTTATTCCTGCCCTGGCCTCCCGTAGTGTCTGCCATTTGCTTTCAGATACTCCAGCAGAGGTGGTGTGCTATTTGAAAGCATTGGTTGAAATTACATGCAAGAGCAGCTACCATTTTGATCAGGAATTAATACTCTCAGGGTGGTTAGCTAGTATTGTATTGGAAAGGTCACAATGTCTCAGTTATTACAAGATACTTTGCTAATGAGCAGAGCCAATATCAGACATCAGTTATCATCAGAACAGCCAGCGGCTTGTTCATTTGTCAGAGGAATGTTAGAAATGGAGAAATTAAAGGTATTCAGGTGTGGGATGGAAAATGTTCGGGAGAGCCCTCCAACATGCCTGGGCCTGGTTGAGGAATCCAGCCAGCCTGGTAGCAGGTGCTTATAGGGCTTTATCCCCAGGTAAATGGCCTTGTCAGTCTAGGGATTTCTGGTAGCCTGAGGCTCTCAAGGAGGGTAATAATGGAATCCCATTTCTAGAACACTGTACTTTCTCAGTTGAGTAAACCTTTGCCCAAAGGACAGAGAGCCGGGACTTCATCGAGCCCATGGAGGAGACTGTATGGAGTGGTTGGGGCTTGTTTGCTAGGTTTGTTTAGGGAAATTCTGGGTATGGCATCATTTGGGGTTAGCTGTTTTTAGTACAACCTGGTGGTAAGGTTATAACCATTGAACTTCTTAGGTAGCTTCCAGAAAGTATCAGAGTTATGCAAAACCAAATTGGCTTATTTTAGTTTGCAATACCTGCCTTGCACTCTTTCTCACACTTCCTTTATCTTGCTCTTTCAATCAACCATTTCATCTCTCCTACCTGTTTGCTCGTCTTCTCCCTCGTCTGCTTTCTCCTGCATCCGGGAGTGTGTGGTGGGTCACTAAGAGACTGACCCTGATGGAGTCACCAGGTTACTGGAAGCAAACAGACACCTTCCTGGCTGAGTTGAGAGAGGCTGCAACGACAGGCCACAGAAAAAAATAGGCTCTTTCGTCAATGCTTAAAAATCAGGGAAGGGAACTTTTCATAGCAGTCATTGGCTAGGTTTCCTTTTACTCCAACTTTACAGCTTTCAAGATAAAATAACAGACCGAAACCCAAATCTGTAATTGCTTGCGGTACATCATGTCCTAGTCTCATGTATCATAAACCACGCAATTTTAGCTGTAACCACTGGAGGTCATTAGAGATCGTGTGGTGTATTTTGAGGCTCATTAACATCAGGCCTGACATTTTGTCACTGGAAACTGTATCCTTTGTCTGGTACCTGCATTCTTTCTATGGCACAAGGATATGGAACTAATCTGTTCAGTGGAATTACTTCGCTCTGTTCTGTAGCAGCTGGTTTTCTGCAGAGAGCTGTCTACCATAGTTGCACGAAGCTATAATTCCATATTTTTTTTTTTTTTTTAGAAGTTGTGTCAATTTCTGGTCTCTAGAGCTGGCATCCTGAAGCCAGCTCTGACTTGTAGTGGTAGATTTTGTTGTTGAACATCAATTAGTTTATTCCCCCAAGTCCGGATTAGGTCTTTCTTCTCCTACTTCCTCCCCATCTCTCTGGGTCAGCCATGTCTTCTCTCCTGCCAACATTTACAGAAACCATTTACCGATAGTCTAACCCAGTTTGAGTTGTGCTTGATTTTTATTAAATCTAAAAGCCCAATTCATTTTATTTTTTAAAGTTAGTGCAATCAAATTCCTTTTAAACATCTTTATTGAGATATAATTCACATAGAGTAAAACTCGTCATTTAAAACCACAGAGTTAGTGGTTTTAGTGTATTCACAGAACTGTGCAACTATGACCAAACTCTAAGTTTAGAACATTTTCATCACCCCAAAAAGAAACCTGCTACCCATTAGACGTTAACTCCGCATCTCCATCCCCAGCGCTGGGCAACCACTAACCTACTTTCTGTTTCTATAAATTTGCCTTTTCTGGACTTTTCAAATAAATGCAGTCTTAAAGCATGTGGTCTTTTGTGACTGGCTACTTTCATGTATTATAATCTTATTAAATAACAAAAAGCAACCAAGTACATGGGAAGATCAAATTGGCTTTATTAAATGGTTCATGAGGGCTCCTGGGTGGCTCAGTCAGTTAAGCATCTGCTTTGGGCTCAGGTCATGATTCCAGGGTCCTGGGATCAAGTCCTACATTGGGCTCCCTGCTCAACAAGGAGTCTGCTTCTCTCTCTTCCTATGCCCCTCCCCTGGCTCGTGCTCTCTCTCCCTCTCTCAAAAATAAATAAATAAAACCTTTTAAAAATGTTCTCAAAGGGGCACCTGAATGGCTCAGTGTGTTAAAGCCTCTGCCTTCAGCTCAGGTCATGATCCCAGGGTCCTGGGATCAAGCTCTGCATTGGGCTCTCTGCTCAGCCGGGAGCCTGCTTCCCCCTCTCCCTCTGCCTGTCTCTCTGCTTACTTGTGATCTCTGTCAAATAAATAAATAAAATCTTTTAAAAAAATGTTCTCAAGTATATAAAGGCTTCATCAAGAATATGAAATAAACATGTTATTAAGTAAGCAAATGAATGGTTCACAAATCCAGCAACACCCCCTCTAGCAAGTAGAGCAGCACTCTGAGAGGTCATACAAAACAAAATGTTAGGAAGGTTTTTTATGGATGGAGGATGGGGGGCAAGACATGCAAAAGAAAAGGATTGTTCCAAACAAGGGTGTTTGCTAGGGGAGAAGCAGCATGTCTTATCATGCAGATTACCTCATCTTTCCTTGGGGGATGGAGAGGACCTGGGTGATATGGAAAGAAACATGTTCCTGACTGACCGGTTAAGGCCCCATTTCTGGGGGAGGCTGAAACTGCAATTAGATCTGGTATTAAGCCCAATTTGGCAACTTGGTCTAACGTGACACCATTTGGGGACTGTGGTTTCCTTTTTTTTTTTTTTTTTTTTTTTAAAACAATGTTCTCAAGGTTCATCCATTTTGCAGCACATATTAATATTCCTTTCCTTTTTATTGTTAAATGATCTGCCATGGTACGGCTATACCATATTTTATCAATCCATTCCTAAGGACATTTGGGTTGTTTCCGCATCTTGGCTACTGTGAATAATGCTGCTCTGAACATTCGTGTGTTGGTTTTTCTATATGGATGTCTTTATTTCTTTTCGATCTGTTGCTGGGTCAAATAGTGACCGTGCAATCAACTTTTAATTAACAAGCATTTCTTTTGAACCTTATTCATTCCTATAGTCCCTGCTCCCCCACCACTTAAAAAGCAAGCGCGAATACATGAGAGAATTCAGCATTACTTGAATGTCTGAAATCTTTCTGTGAAAGCTAGGCTGGATTTGTGCAATTTCTGAATAATTTTTTTTTTTTTTAAACCAGGCACTTACAGCTACAAAGCTTAACTAGAATATTGTGGTATTTGTTGGGACTGTGTTGTCACAGTTTTCTTTGAAAGTTTCTTCTTAATCTCCATGAGATGTATTCCAATATCTAAGATTTTTCTTTTCTGTCCTTATATTCCATATTGTTAAGATTTATTTTTTCAATTTATTATTATTATTATTTTGGTGGGCAGCAAAGTGAGGTTTATTGAACACTAGTAAAGTTTATTGAATGATAAAAATGAGTACAAAGCTTTAAGATTTCTTAAATGAAGTTTTATGATATTTAAGACATTTTTCAAGGGTTCATCTTCTTATATCGTAGCTCGGGCAAGCTCTTCCTCACCTTGACTTTGATGGCCCCTTTCCTGGGAAGCCTTCCCTGCACGTCTTTCACTCCCAGCAATTTTTACAAACGTCTATCATGGCTTCTCCCCCAGCACATTATGCTTATATGGCCACCTGTCTAAATGATTCCACTGGTGTCATCCCCCTGCCACTTGGCCAGGCTGAATTTTCCTGACTCCTTAAAGGAAACTGGGCTGTTTGTGTGTCACTCCGAGAAACCCATGGGAAGTTTGCATCTCCTGGCCACACTGGTGGGACCGGTTTCAAATTGCCAGGGCTCCTTGGCAGGCAACGCCCCATACAAAGGCCTTTCATTCCGGGGCTGGAGCTGTTCAAACCTGTAGCTTTCCCTGGTGGGTCCCTGGGGCAACATTCATGCAACTGCAGTCCCAAGACACAGATGGATTGTCTGCTCATGTGGGGGGTGGGGGTGGGGGAAGAGGGAGATTAGGAACAGTGAAGGATTAGCTCTGGTCATTTGTCTCCATCAGCGCCCACTGGAAAAGGGGTGGGGCAGAAAAATCGTCCAGCTAAGAGAGAATCCCCCCCAGTTCCAATTCACTGCTCCCGGCCACTCTTTCCAAGCAGCCCCAGGGAAAGCTCAGGGGACGAGGTCTATCTCATCTGTGAACAGTGAGGAAATCTGGTGTATAAATGTCTCAGAGACAATGTGCATTGGGGTTAATTTTGAATATGGAGCAGCTTCATGTCACTGAGTTCCTGAGCACCCATTTGTAAGGGGGAATATTTCTGGGTGGAGGCAGCGGCCGGCACAGAGGCGTATCAAACGTACACCAGGTTCCTAAACATCCAAGACGAGTCTGGAAATCTGGGTCATCCTGGCTCTTCCCTCTCCTCAGCCCTGTATTTTGGACATGCTCCCATCCTTCCACACAGATCAGATGCTCACGGACAACCATAATTTGTCATTGGGACGGTTTATTGAGAGGTGGTTGAAGCAAAGAAGGAAAATTCTTGAGTCTGAAGGAAAAAGGAGAAACCCAAAAGCCCTGAGCTGTTTCACTAGGGGGGGATGGGGACAGAGGGCGAGAGGACGGTGGGAAGGTCACTGTCTTATGCTAGGTGAAGCCTGTGCCCTTGTGATTCTCACTTCCCATTTTGTAAGCGGTACCATTCTCCACAGGGGTGGAGCCACACTTATGTCTGACTTGTCTTTACAACACTTCACACTGCCCCACATTATGTTATGTTCAGTACTTGTTGATTTACTGTCTGCCTGCTACACTAGACCCCTTCTCTGTGAGGGCAAGAACTTTTTCTGGTGATTCTTTGTGTCCCTAACTCTTAAAGCCATAGCCAGTACGAAGTAGCCACTCAGTAAATGCATATTGGATGGATGATATCTAAAATACTCCTGATAACAAGAATAACAAAAAAATCATCAGAAAAAAATTTTCATATGTAGCTCTCTGGAAGAAACTTTTCAAGATATTACAAGTTCCTAAATATGGGAGATCACTAATATTTTGTTTCATTCAAGACTTTTTGTTAATTAATTGACTTGAGACTTCTGTAAGACAATTCCGAAAGGAATTATTCACAGTTACAATACCCAAGGATGGCGTGTCACTCTGGCGTCTGTGCTAATGGCCCCTCTTGAAGTTGCTCACTGCACAACTTCCCAAATGCAGCAGCCCTGAGAATTAATACCACCAGCCATTTATAAAGTACATGAGATTAGCTTCCACAGCTATGAAGAATCCTTTTGGTTACTGAGACTTCTCTGCATAGGAGGAGTCAAATTCACAGACACGTCATAGGAAAATCGAGAGAGGTTTTAAGAAAACATTTGTCTCTGTTCTGTATTTAAGAATCTCTTCAGGATATGTCCAGGAGTGTGGCAGGCAGAAGCAGAAGTAGAATGCCCTGAGTGTACCCCGAGTGGGTGTTGGTCATCTTTCCTCCTCCTCTCTCTGGGTATTACTTTTGGTGTCATGGTCAGAATGTTTTCAAGTGCAAATAACAGAAATGAAATTCAAACCAGCTTAAGAAGAAATGGAAATGTATTGACTTAAGATTTGTCTAGCTTCAGGCCAGGCTAGATCCTTGGATTCAAACAATGTTCCCCGGGCTGGCGGGCTTGCCTGTGCTCCCCCCTCTGCACCCTGCCTTCTCTCAGCTTTGCTTCCCCATGTCTATTGCATAAAACTAAAAAGAGAAATGCAGGACCTTTACAGAGGAAATTATAAGTCTGTGTTAAAGGATAGTTAAAAACAACAACAAGGGTGCCTGGGTGGCTCAGTGAGTTAAAGCCTCTGCCTTCTGCTCAGGTCGTGATCCCAGAGTCCTGGGATCGAGCCCCACATCAGGCTCTCTGCTCAGCGGGGAGCATGCTTCCCTTCCTCTCTCTCTGCCTGCTTCTCTGCCTACTTGTGATCTCCGTCTGTCAAATAAATAAATAAAATCTTTAAACAACAACAACAACAACCCTGAATTGATAGATGTGCCATGTTTGAAGATGCCAATTCCGTCTAAATTAACCTCCAAGTTCAATTCAATCCTAGTACAAATCCCCAAATGGGATATTTTTTATGGACCTTGGGAGACCAATTCTAAAGCTAATCCAGGAAAGAGAATGGATCGCAGCCCCTAAGGAAAGCACACATATAAAGAAAATAAGAGAAAGAGTGACGGTACCAGACAGTAGAAGCACATTGACCCGTTTAAAAAAATCCGTGCAAGGGGTGCCTGGGTGGCTCAGTGGGTTAAGCCTCTGCCTTCAGCTCAGGTCGTGATCTCAGGGTGCTGGGATCAAGCCCCGCACTGGGCTCGATGCTCTGCAGGGAGCCTGCTTCCTCCTCCCTCTCTGCCTTCTTCTCTGCTTACCTGTGATCTCTCTCTCTGTCAAATAAATAAAATCGTAAAAAAAAAAAAAAAAGAAAAAAGAAAGAAATCCAAGCAAGTCATACATCAAGGTTAAAGGGGAGCAATGATGGAGCTAAACGTGAGCTCTGCAGTAAGGGACAGGCATCGGTGAAGGCTGGGTAGATCTGACACTCCGGCAGTTGCAAAGATCTCTCCTTTTCTCCTCAGTGTCTGCTTAGTGGGCGCACTGTTGATCACCCGCCTGCCCACACCCTTCCCTGCTTCTTCCCCATAGTCCTGACGGGAGTGTTTCCCCCCAAGGCTGTATGCATCTCAGAGGTGGCTTGTCACTGCCCCACCAAAAGTGACCAGGCTTGGACAGAATCACGAGGATTCCACCCCCTTGGTGGAGTCTGGATTACGAAAGGGTGTGTAGATACTAAGTCTGCCCAAGGAGACATAGAGAGTGGCTACTAGAGAGCTTCTGGGAGAGTCTTCTTCACACTCAGAGGGACTTAAGTCGGGGCTCAAGGAAGGGACGTGCCCTTCTCATCCAATGATTTCTGTTCTGTGAGGTTCATTCCTCACAGTGGTCATTTGGAAATTACCTCAGGGGACAAAGCTAAGGACAAGAGCCAACTACTAAGGAGGCAAAGTGAAAATACGGAAGATCCTTGGCCCCTGATTACCTCCCTGAGGGATTGAATTCACTAACTCTGAAGCTGCCCTGATTTTTCCCTATTGCTTATTTGAAAGGAAGATAAATAGGTTTAAAATGGGTCTAGTGATACCTTCTCTGATCACATCAACTCTCCAGAATTTAGCTGTGAATCAGCTACATTTAGAAAAACAAAATGCATTTAGCAGTCAACCGATGTTCTTCACGCGCAGGAGAGAGCCCATCAGACTGTCATCCAGTGGCTCAGTATTCAATTAGCTCAGGGCCTCAAGAAGGAGCTACGCCTACTCCTAAGACCACCACACACACATTCAGTGCTTTGCACTTGACCTGGCCTAAGCATCAAGACCTGCTGCCCTGTGAGGTCAAATCCACTGCTGTTGAGAAGGGCTGGCCCATTAGGATCTCTTGCAGTTTGTGAAACCATGGACTCTGAGCCCCACCCATGGAGATTTTGGCTCAGCCCATGACGTAGGAGCTGGAAAAGTAGTTTTTCCTCCATTCCCAGAGAGATGTGGAACACAGCCAAGTGTAAGACACAAGGTCTGGGTGACCTGAAGGCCCCAAGGCTTCTTCAACCTCTCAGTCCTAGTCTCAGAGGCAGGAGCACAGACGGCATGAGCGCCCTGTCCCTTCTCTTCTCAATGAAACAGAATTACCTGTTCAGTGTCTGTAGATGCCTTTTCCATCTTTCTCTGGCGCTGATGCACAGTGGTCTTCAAATGCATCATTGTAAGTAACCCTAAGCTTAACATACATAATAAAGGGAAGGTTCCCTCTCGTACAACTGAAAAATCCAGAGTAGGTTTGGCTACGGCTGAAACTCAATTCAGAGGCTCAGTAATAAACCCAGCGACTTCATTCTTTCTGTTCTTCTGCTCTGCCTTTGGCAGTCATGGCTTCATCATTATGTTTCCTCAGTTGTGTACAGAAATAAAAATAATTTCTCTGTTGGACCTTCACTGTGGTTGGACTAGTCTCCGTCCCTGCCCACTTCTGCCAGTTGCCGTGGCCAGGAGACTGACCCAGATGAATTGAATTAGTCTTGATCATATGCTGTTTTTGGAGCCCGGGACAGAGTCAGCTTCTACAGGACCACGTGGACCACCACGTAGGAAGTGAGGTTATTTTACCCAAATAAGCGGGAGTAAGTTATGGGTGAGCTCAAAAGAGTGCTGTCTGTTCATCCTGCATTGAGCAAATGTTTGCTGAGTGCCTACCATGTGCCAAGCCCAATTCAGTGTGCGTGGGATTCAACACCTGAGTGTAGAAGATTCCTGCCCTCTGACGTTTGTATTTCAGTGGAACAAATCTTATCCTAAAATAGGACAAGGGAGAATCCATGCCTCTCACTGGCTGTCTGACAACACAGCGTGGCACCACCATAAATGTCTGGGAGTGTTTTCTGTGTCTCAGAAGTCAGAGCAGTGAGATAGACCTGATACTAGCCTCCACGCATGTCCACGCCTTCATTCCTGGAAACTGCACATATTCCCTTACGGGGACAAGGCATTTGGCAGACGTGACCACGGATTTTGAGATGGGGACATTACCCTGCCTCACTGGGACTCAGCATAATCACAATGGTCCTTCCAAGGGATGTAAGAGGTACGGCAGTCAGAAGACAATGTGATGTCGGGAGCAGTAGGAGAGAAGGGGACATGTGACAATGTGCTGCTGGCTTTGAAGATGGAAGAAGGGGCCATAAGCCAAGGAAGGCAGGCAGCTTCTAGAGCCTGAAGGGGAGGAGGAAGCTGATTCTGCTCTCTCAGCCTCCAGAGGGAGCCAGCCCTGCCTACCCCTAGCCCATGGTAACTGATTTCAGACTTACAATCTCCAGAACTCTGGAAAAATAAATGTGTACTGCTTTGGGCCACTACAATGATGGTAATGGTTACAATGAACAGAAATTTCATATAAGCAGTGAAATTCTATTTTTTATTTATTTACTTTTTTCATTCTGCTTTCTAACTTACACATATCTCTTTCACCCCTGCCAAGTTAGAAGCACCATACCAGATGCTGGTGACAGAGCAGTAAACAACCACATGGCTTCTTTCATGCAGCATGTAGCCCAGTGGAAGAGAAAGACTATAAATAGTGAGTGAGCCCCAAAATGGATTGAGTTTGAGGGTCAGCAAGAATGGAAATTCAAAACTCATGCTTAGATTACAGTACAGTGCACCTGGAGGGTAAAGGATACAGGTTCCAGCAAAGGACAGGAGAAGGCAGCAAGGAGGCAGAGCTGAGGGAGTGGTGGTAGCCTCCTCCTACAGGCAAGTGTTTGGGCAGCAGGAATGGTCAGCCTCTTGGGGAGGGGGAGATTCTGTTAGTACCCCTAAAATTTCACTATCGTTACCTTATATGGTCACCCATATTGTTGCAAAAATAGCTTTCCACTAGCCACATAACAGATCTACAAGCTGGTTCCACACACAATGTCTTGTTCCTTCCCTGGCACCATATTGCTTCACTGGCCATAAGTTATACCGTATGGATCATATTTGAGAAGTCATACAGCACTTCTATAATAATGACAGGTCTTTGTACATGCATTATTCTTTATTTCCCACAGTCCAAGTAGGCTTGGCAAGCCCAATAGATGTCAGATAAAGAGCTACGACTGTGCTAAGTGACAGAGAAAAAGTAAGGCAACCTCACCCAGCCCAGGGGATGGGCTGCCGCCTTCCCTGAGGATCTGACATTTTGGCTGGAGTATGAAGGATGCCAAGGAGGTCTGACAAGCAGAGACTTGGAGAATGGGTGAGCCTCCTGGTTGGGACGACACATGTGGAAGCCCAGGGCCTTCTCTATCTGTTCAGTAATAACACCAGGCTTTTGTGGAGGCACTGGAAAATGTGAATAGGCAAAAAGAGGAAAATACCAATCACCCATAATCACACCCCCCAGATAGAACCTTCTGCTTTCTTATGCTTATGTTTATCCATGTAACTATGAATCAGAGCATATACATTATTTTAAAATCTTTTTAAAGACACTCTTCAATTGCCCTTCCTTGTTGCTTTCCCCACACCCAGCTTTGCTCTTTCTTTCACTGAAGACTTCAGCACATGGTTCTCCACTCGCTTTATGCCCCAAACCTAGTCATTAGTCTGTGCAACGCTGGCATCCGTGTGGAAACCCGCCCACTCAGGCCCTGGCCACGCCAGATGGTGTGCGTAAAGCCACCAGACAAGACCACGAGGGCCGGGCAGGCGACAAAAAGGCAGGGACCTCTGCCAACTCGGCTGACCCCTCTCCAGGCCACCTCTGCAAACTCTGCTCCCGGTCATTTCCCTCACAGTTTGGGCAGCGTCTCTCTAGTTCTTATCAGAAATTTAAGAGCCAAGAATTAGATTCAAGTTCTGTATTAGCCTTGTTATTTTTGCAAAGTACACATTGTACATTCAGTAGCACACTGCAAAGCAGTGTCATGAATTATTTAAATGAAGCTATCCTTGTCACAATAAAGGAGCAAAGCACATTTTGTTCATTGTCTCCTTACATGTTTTTATTTCTCTTCACGGATTTCTTACTTTGTAACATTAACTAAAATTCAGTGAGCCACAATGTCGTTACTGCAAACTAGCCTAGTTCTGCTGCTTGGGGACTGATTTTTTTTTTTTTTTTTAAATGTGACTGAAGCATTTTCCTTCTTTCTTGCTTAAGATTCATTATACTTGCATGTGTACTTGCAGCAGTGCGGGCTGGTAACAAATATAAAACATGCATAATTGAAGTCCACTTTAAAAAGTATTCTTGCGGGGCACCCGGGTGGCTCAGTTGGTTAAGCCTCTGCCTCCGGCTCAGGTCATGATCTCAGGGTCCTGGGACTGAGCTCCGAGGTGGGCTCTCTGCTCAGCAGGGAGCCTGCTTCCACCCCCTCTCTCTGCCTGCCTCTCTGCCTACTTGTTATCTCTCTGTCAAATAAATAAATAAAATCTCAAAAAAAAAAAAAGTATTCTTGGAGGGGCTGGCTGGCTCAGTTGGTAGAGTCTGCCTCTCTTGATCTCAGGGTTGTTGAGTTCAAGCCCCATGCCGGGAGTACAGATTGCTTAAAAACAGAATCTTTTAAAAATTAAATAAATAAAAAGTAACTCAGATTTAGTTCTTCTCCTTTGCTTGGCTGGGAGGGAACAGTAGATGCTGTGGGCTGGAAATGGAAAATCAAGGTACTGAGACCCATCTTTGAAAAAGAGGCAGAAAACATTTTTGTTTTGCACCTTATTTGATGGATCTGTTTTATAATTCTAAATGAGAGCATATTGTCCTCCAAGGGCCAGTGAAAGGATTGTGAAGCCTGCCTGGGACACTGGGGAGTTAGGTCAGGGATCCACTGGGATTAACTGTTCTTGGTGTTGTCACGGCCTCATTCAGCTTGATTGTTAATCTATTAACAATGAGAGGATCCCCTTGTGATACTTTTGTCTGTGGCTACTATATGCTGCCAGTACAAACCCAACTCCATAACTCCATTCTTTGCCCTCCTGCTTATATACACACAAACACACACACACACACACACACACACACACACACACACACACACACACTTTCCCCTGACTGCATGCCAACAGGTTAATTTCATTTTTTAATTTTTTTCCAACAGATTCATTTTATTTTTTAATTTTTATTTAAATGTTGTTAACATACAGTGCAATATTGGTTCCTAGAGTAGAATTCAGTGATTCATCTCTTATATACAACACCCAGTGCTCATCACAAGTGCCCTCTTTAATACCCATCTCCCATCTACCCCATTCCCCACACACCTCCCTCCATCAACCCTCAGTTTGCTTCCTATCCTTAAGAGTCACTTACAGCTTGTTTCCCTCTCTTCTTTTTTTCTTCTCCCTTTCCTGTTTTCTTTCTTTCTTTTTAAAATTTTTTTAAATTTTTTATTTTAGAGAGGGGAAGTGGGGGAAGGATAGAGGAAAAGGGAAGAGGAGAGAGAAACTCAAGCAAATTCCATGCTGAGTGTGGAGCCTGATGTAGGGCTGGACCCCACCACCCTGAGACCACGACCCAAGCAGAAACCAAGAGTCAGACACTTAAACAACTGTGCCACCAGGTACCCCTGTTTTCTTTCTTTAATTCCACATGTGAGTGAGATCCAACAAGTTCATTTTAAACCACTCTATTCTATCTCAGGTTGTGATAAAGGTGCATGGAGAGGGATCAAGAAAGAGCAGTGACCTAAAATTAAGTCAGGGGAGTATAAAAACACAAAATAATAGGCAATCATTAAGCCTTGCAAAGGAAGCAGGTAGCCTTTTCTTTAAAAACAAAACAAAGCCAAAAAAGAAGAAAAATCTATTTTGCAATAAATTTTAACTTGTAGAAAAATTGCAAAAATAGTACAAATAATCCCTTATACTTTTCACTTGGATTCCTCACCTGTTCACACTTTACCATTTTGCCTTGTTATTCTGAGTCACATGAGAATATGCTGCAAACATGATGCCCCATTAACCCTAATCATGTCACTACGCATTTCCAGGAAAAATAAAGACATTCTGCTGAAAAATCAAAGTATATCCTCCAATATCAATAAATCAGCATTGGTACAATACTAGGGTCCAATCCACAGACTTCCTCTGAGTATTCTTAACTGGTCCAACAATGTCCTTTATAATCATCTTTCCCTTCTCAGTCCAGAATCCAATTCGGGGTCATCTATTGTATTTACTTTTCATGTCTCTATATCCACCTCAATGTGGAGCATTTCTTCAGTTTTTCCTTGTCTTTTATTACTTAACACTTTTGAAGAGTACAGACCTACTTGGTTGAATGAACTTTAGTTTGTGGGTGGCTGATACGTCCTGAAGATTACATTCAGGTTTTGCCTTCTTGGCAGGAATTACACAGAAGGGACACTCAGCAGATCACACTAGGGGCATATGATGTCGATTTGTCCCATGGCTTGTGATGTTGACTTATCACTTGGTTAAGATGATTCATTATTAAGTACTGTGTTAATAATTAATAAGTAACTAAAAAGTCTTTGAGTGATTAATTTTAAATTAATTTAAAAGTATTAGAATCTATGCAAATACCCTGTTCCTCATCGTATTTTCACCCACCAATTTTAGTCTCCATTGATGACTCTCTTCTGATGTAATTATTTACTGTGATAGTGGCCAAGTGCTCATTTTCTAACTTCTTAATTGCTTCTACATGTATTATTAATTGGTGTTCTGTTGCAAGCTCGAATTTTTCCTTTTCCCAAGATTTATGGATGAGGCCCCAGTTAGGCCAGCAGTTTGGGTAAATTAGTGGTGAGGACTGTCTCTGGGTCTCCTGGGTGTTCAGCAGCTTGTTTATGAAGGTAACTAAGCTCTTTTTGTTCCTAATTGGAGGTATCATTTTCATTTCACTTTGGAACTTTCTGGGCTTGACCCACCCTGTGGGAATTTAGTGTATGCATTTAGAGGTCAGAGAAAGTCAGAGAAGACACACTGCAGAATGAGAGCTATTCAGAGATAGGACTTTTCTTTCAGTGAGTTTATCTGTGTCCATTAGAACCTGGTACCAGGGCAGCAGTGGCCACTGAGCCATGAGAAATAATTCTGGAGTACCAATGGCTTGAGATAAAGGAGTTCTGCTAAATCCTTATTGCCAACATCTCCAATCAGCCGTGAGATTGACCACAATCATCTATAATGTTACTGAGTTTGGAGGACATTAGTGGTTCCAGAGAAGAGTCTGACTTACCAACATGCGATTACTTCCAAACTTTTTTGTTCCAGTGAGTCTTATTCAAATATGATGACTTATTTGGTGGTTTGGGGCTATAACCGATGTTTATTGCCAGTATCTAAAGAGGGCAATCAGGTATTATCTCTTTTTTGGTAGTTGGTGACGACAGGGTCAGCAGAGCCTCCTCTGTGGGCCGTAAAATGTCTCTTGGGTCTAAGGCCTATATAGCCTTGAAGACGATCATTTTGCTGGAGCCTTGGATTTTCCGTACATTCAAGATCCATTTGTGGTTAGGTGGCATGCGCGGAGTAATGTAAGAAGTTTTCTTAATGGGGGCTCCTGGGTGGCTCAGTCAGTTAAGTGTCTGTTTTCGGCTCAGGTCATGATCCCAAGGTGCTGGGATCGAGTCCTGCCTCAGGCTCCTTGCTCAGTGGGGAACCTGCTTCTCCCTCTACCCTTCCTCCCAGCTCACGCTCGCTCTTTCTCAAATAAGTAAATAAAATCCTTAAAATTAAATTAAATTAAATAATAATAAAATATTAATATTATATAGTAATATATGATAATATATAATAATATTAATAATAATAAAATAGATTGAAATAAAATAAAATAAAATCTAAAAAAGAAGTCTTCTCGGGGCACCTGGTGGCTCAGTGGGTTAAAGCCTCTGCCCTGGCTCAGGTCCTGATCCCAGGGTCCTGGGATCAAGCCCCACATTGGGCTCTGTGCTCGGTGGGAAGCCTGCTTCTACCTCTCTCTCTGCCTACTTGTGATCTCTGTCTGTCAAATAAATAAATAAAATCTTAAAAAAAAAAAAAGAAGTTTTCTCAATGGATGCCATATTTTTAAGAAGTTTTTAAAATAGATATCACAGCAGGGCTGCAGTGGCTCAGTCAGTTGAGCAGCTGAGCAACCAACTCTTGGTTTCAGCTTAGGTCATGATCTTAGGTTGGTGAGATGGGGCTCCAGGTCAGGCTCTGGGCTCAGCAGGAAGCATGCTTCCCCTCTCCCTCTTCTCCTCTCCCTATGTGCGCATGCTCTCTCCCTCCCTCTCTTGAAATCAATCAATCAATCAATCTTTTAAAAAAGTTAAAGTAGATATCACATTAGGAAATTATTGTTGAATTTGTTTAAGCATGTTGATGGTTATAGCATATGATTTTTTTTAAAAACGCTCTTGCTGTTTACTGAGGCACACTGAAATATCAAAGAAGAAATCACAAGGGAAATTAGAATACTTCACATTGAATGATAATGAAAATACACCACATCTAAGTGGGTGGAATGAATACAGTGATACGATGTCTTAGATTTGCTTTAAAATAAAATAGGAGTGAAGGAGGAGGAGGGAGAAGAAGAGGAGAAGATGATACAGCAGAAACCAGACTGGCTGCAAGATGACAATTATTAAAATTGATTAACGCATCTCATAATTGTACTACAAATATTAAGGTGAAATAAAGATATTTTCAGATAAAAGGAAACTGATAAAATTTATTGTCCGAAGATGTGCAGTGAAGAAATGCCAAAAGAAATTCTTCAGGCTAAGGAAATTGATACCAGATGGAAACTTGATTTACAAGGAAATGGTAATGTGTGGAAAAACATAAAATTTTCAAGTTATTTTAAAGATATATGACTGTGTAAAGCAAAATCAGTTTATTATAGGGCTTATAACGTAAGTAGGTGCAGTATTATAACAAAAGCATAAAGGATAGCAAGAACTATACCATTGCACTGTTCTTTAAGTTTATACGAATATTCATTTGAAATAGATTATGAAATGCTAAGGATGCATACTGCACTTCCTAGCAACAACTTACTTGCATAATGCAAGATGAATGCTTAAAAGCCAACAAACGAATTTAAATGGAGTACAAAAATTCATTATCTCAAACCAAGGCAGGAAAGGAGGAATACATTTTCCATAAAACAAATGGAAAATAAAAACAAAGAACAAAATCAAGACCTGGATTCAACTGTATCAATAATTATATTCAATATAAGTGGACTAAACCCTCAAACAAAAGACAGTGATGGCCAAATGAGCTTTAAAAAAATAAATAAATAAAACAAAAAAACAAAAAGCAAGATCCAACTGTATACTGACCACAAAGGATACACTGTAAATATAGAGACATCCACTGGTTGAAAGTAAAAGGATAGGAGAAGATATGCTAACAAATACTGAGCATATAAAAGTAGGATGGTAATATTAATATCAGACAAAATGGACTTCAAGACAAGGAATATTCACAGAAAGACAGAGAAGGACATTTTATAAAAAGAAAAGGATCAATTCACCAGGAAGTCATAACAATTATAAATATGTATGGACCAAATAATAGAGTTTCAAATTACATGAAACAAAACTGACTGAATTATAATAGAACAATTAAACAAAAAATAATCAGGGAGAATATAGAACTGAGTAATCTTTTCAACCACCTTGACCTAATATTTATAGAAAACTAAACCCAACAACTTCCAAACATATGTTTTTTATGATCAAAATAACTTTCACTAAGATACAGAATTTCCTAGTTCAAAAAATAAGACTCAGTACATTTCAAAACTATTAAAATCTAATAAGTATATTTTTAAACAATAATTTGATAAAATTTGAGGTTAAAAAATATAAAATATCAAAAAATATATAAAATATCAAGAAAATCCCAAATATTTGGAAATTAACTCATTTATAAGTAACCTGTGGCTGAAGAAGAAATCATGAGGGAAATTTGAATATTTCAAATTGATTGAAAATGAAAATACAACACATCTAAATGGGTAGGATGTAGCTAAAGCACAGCTTAGAGGAAAGTATATTATTTAATTTCTTATATTAGAAAAGGAAAAAGGGGCTTTCTAAATTTCCACCTTAAATAACTAGATTAAAAAAAAAAACTAGAAAAAAATAAATCACATCCAAACTAAGTAGAAGGAAAAACATAATGAGTGGAAACCAGTAAAATAGAAAATGAATAGAGAACATCTATGAAAACAAAAGCTGTTTTTTTTTTCTTTTAAATAGTAGTAGAATTGATAAACTCTTAGCAAGAATAAGCAAGCTAAAAGAGAAAACACAAATTGCCAATATCAGGAATGAAAAAGGAAATATTGTTCTAGATACCATAAAGATGATAAAGATAAAGGAAAACCTTCACAATTTTATACTAATAAGTTCAACAATTTAAATGGTGGTTTTGTAGATTCCGCATACATGAATTGAGATAGTTTTACTGCTTCCTTTCCAATATGTATATTTTTTACTTTTTTTCCTGCTTTGTTGAAATGGCTAAGACCTCCTGTACCTGTTAAATTGAAGTGATGAGAATGAACATTCTTGCTTTGTTCCTGATGTTAGGGGGAAGGAATTAATATTTCACCACTAAGTGTGATGTAGTCACTATAGGTTTTTATTCTAATTGCACCAGGAATTCACAGGGTTTTACTTGCATGAGTGATGCTATCTAATTTACATTTTTAAAAATACCACTTGAGCTACTGTGTAGAGAATGGACCCTGGGAAGAAGAGAAGCAGGGAGACCATCAGGAGGGACTGTACAGCTGTTACAGTTGTGCAGGATGGAGGGGGATGTGTTTTGCACTAGACTGACAGCAATGGGTATGGAGAGAGGTGGCTGGGTTTGGGGGTAGGTATTTGTAGTGCTGACAGGACTTGCTGATTTATTGAATTTGGAGTTAAAAGAAAAAAAGAAAATCCACATTTACAGCTTAAATGTATTTCAGATTTTTTCTCTGTGGATTTCAGCTATTTTTATTATTCATTTCCTCTTTAGAATGGATCAGTGAAAGTCGATATAATATTTTTAAAAATCTAGCCCTATGTTACTTAGGATTTCATTTTTTTATATATATATTTAGAGGATTCTAGAAAGAATAAGGACCAATATTTATACTGGATTTTCGATCGGTTTTAGACACTAGTGTTCTGAACTACATTTCTGTTATCTTTCTTTTTAGGTTTGTCCAAGACTGGTTTTCAGAAAGGACGCAAGTGGCCAAAGTGGATTTCTCTACAGTGTTACCGCGCTTCATTTCTCTCTATATCTTTTCCTTTCTGAATCCGAAAGATCTGTGTGCAGCTGCACAAGTCAGCTGGCCCTGGAAGTTTTTAACTGAACAGGTTTACTACTTGTCACTTCTCTGTAATAGGGCCCAAATACCACTGTATTCTGTCATTCGGCAGTTGAGTTACCTTCCTTCCCTGTAGATAATAACGGAGGGTATTTGAACCATAATTAACTTACCCTTCAGAGAAAAAAAATGGGGATAAGTTAAATACAAGAATTTATTTTGTAAGTAAGGGGATATACACTATTCTAATAATTCTTGTAATTTTAATAACCTCATATTACTCAATTTAATTATCTAGAAAATGTTTTATCTTGACTAAAGACGTCCACTTTTTTCATGAGATATTAGGTAAGCTGTGGTTATTATATGATATTATTTTGCCTGTGATAACTTACCCTGAAAATTGTTATTGCACCGCAGTGTCCTTTGATCGCTCTTTGGCTAACATCTGTTGAAGAGATTTTCAACATCCTCTGCCATTAATTCTGTCTCTGCCCTATTTGTCTCTTTTTCTTCTTAAAGATTTAATAAAATGTCATGGCAGACATACTTTGAGGACACGTCAGTAATTTACCTCTTCAACGTGAGCAGACTTCCCAGGGTTGGCTTGCGTTGAGCTTCTGAGCTCAGACAGTACTTAGCTCTCTATGGAGAGGCCACGCGCAAACCAACCGTGAGCCCTAGATTTACAGCATTTAAGAACCTGGGCGAAGGGTTTGCACTGTTTTTTCCTTTCAACCTATGTCCTTATCTTTAAGGAATAGGTCTTGTAAACAGAATATAGCTGTTGGTGCTTGTTATCTAACAGTTGGCAATCTTGGGCTTTTAGCTAGGGTGATTTTGTATTTACGTGTGTGTACATACGGATCTATTTAAGCTTCAGTCAGCCATTTTACTGTTATTTTTTTTTGTTCGTTCCAGTTATTTTATTGGCTTTTTAAAAATTGTCTTTTAGAGTACATAAATGTTTTTTAAGTTGTTAATTATAAATTATTTAGCAGTTCTCTCATGGCTATATTAGGATTACGGCACTCATCCTAGGGCCTTTTTTTTTTTTTTTTTAATATTTTATTTATTTATTTGTCAGAGACAGAGGGAGAGAGAGTGAGCGAGCACAGGCAGACAGAGGCAGAGGGAGAAGCAGGCTCCCTGCCGAGCAAGGAGCCCGATGTGGGACTCGATCCCAGGACGCTGGGATCATGACCTGAGCCGAAGGCAGCCGCTTAACCAACTGAGCCACCCAGGCGTCCCTAGGGCCTTTTTTTTTTTTAACCACTTCTGAGATAATGCAAAGAGCTTAGGACCCTTTAACTCTCTCTATTCCCCTTCAGTCCCCTTCCCACCCAGTTTCAATACTGTTGTCAAATATTTTAATTTTATACACACATAAAATACATACATTTAAATTTATATATATGTATATTTATTTATACACACACATCACGACTATTATTTGATATAGTCAATATTTACTTATAAGTAACCACATATTTACTTTTTCTGTTGTCATATATCTTCCTGCATCTCTTGAGTTTCCATCTGGGATCATTTTCCGTTTGAATTTTCTTGAATATTCCTTCTAGTGCAACTTGCTGCTGACAAATTCTCTTATTTTTGTCTGAAAATATCTTGTTTTACGTTCGTATTTGAAGGATATTTTCACAGGGAATTTCAATGCTAGGTTGGCAGTTAATTTTGTAGAACTTTGAAATTTTTCTATTGTTTTCTGTCTTCCATAAACCTTTTTTTTTTTTTTTTTGAGAAGTAGGGAGTCTTATTATTGTTCCTTTAATAGCAATATTTTTATTTTCTCTAGCTGCTTTTAGGGTTTTTTTTTCTCTGTCTTATCTTTTGTTTTCCACAATTTTATTATGATGTACCCAGAAGTGTGTGTGTGTGTGTGTGTTTCTTCTACTTTATGTTTTTCGGTGATTTTTGAATCTGAGATTTAATGTCCATCAGTTTTGATAAGTTCTCACACAGCATCTCCATATATATATATATATATATTGTTTCTGCCCTATTTTTGTTCTTTTTCTTGTGGGATTCCAATACTTACATGTTAGACTGATTTACCATCTCCCACAAGTTTCATGTTGTTTTTTGTGTCTTTTCCATCTTTTTGGCCTTCAGTGTTTCTACCTGGGTTTTACTTCTAGCTTTTCGTTTACAAATTATCTCTTTAGCTGGATTCTAATTTGCTTTTAAACTGGTCCATTGAGTTTTAAATTTCAGTTATATTTTTCAGTTCTACAATGTTGATTTGATTATTTTTGCCACAATTCTCACCTAGCCATTTAACTTCTTCGACATATTAATTATAGGACTGTTTATTTTTTAAGTTCCTGCCTAACAATTACAACGTATGGTTCTCCTGAGGGTCTCTCTCTATTTAATAAAAAATAATAAATGACAAAAGGAGAAACAAACAATTGTTATCCTTTTGTGTGGCTGGTATTGGATACTAGATATTAGATATAAAATATCGATACAATAATTTGAGCCTCGGCTTGATGTTCTCTTCCTCCTGAGAGAATTTGGTTTTGCTTCTGGCATTTGGTTAGGCTAGGAATAGATCACTTAAATCCAGTCAGAAAAGAAGATATTTTAAAACTAGTTTCAGTCTTTGTGAGAGGTTGCGTAATTCCTTACCCTTGCTGATAACCATCTCAACTGAAAGCCTGGTGTGATTACTAGGGCTTTTCCCCTTAGTGGGCCCTGAATTTAAATTTGTTTCCTTTCTTCCTTGTGAGAATACTTTTTAGGTTCCATGTCCTTCAGCCATAATTTTCTGCTCTTCTTCTCAGCCTGAGCTTTACTTTGGAACTGTCAAATGCCTTGAAATGTCAAATGCCAGGGATCAGGCTTACCTCTTTGGTTTCCCTTCTCTCTGGGGTCATGTTCGCAGGAGCCCTTATTGCACTGGTAGCTCTACAGGCCTTCAAATAATTGTTTTATGGTATTTTGTCTAGATGCTTAATTCAATTAAACCACATGAAATTTGCTGTTTCCACTTATAAAAGCTGGTTGTGTATTGGCAATATCATATGGTTCAACTGAAGGTGTTCCCAGGGGGAGGTCTGGTCTGAAACAAACTGATTTTTTACTACTATTTTTTACTATTAGGGTTAACCAAATGCTGTGGGACCAGGTGCAAAAGATGACTAATACGTTTATTCATATATAACATATATTGTGATCAAAGACTATTCTTGTACGGAGTGAGGTATGCTTCTTTTTTGTTTGTGTCCAATTTAGATGACAAGTCAGCCACACCAGAAATCCCAATGTAAAGAAAAATTATCTGCATAGCCGGAAACATTATTACGAGGAAACGGTCCTTAAAAATTTCTTGCAATTTATATTTCTCCTTTCTTTTTTTGTAGGACTGCTTATGGATGCCCAAATGCATTAGGTTTGGGTGGTTTCTGCCCTATACGCCAACGGATAACGAGTACGGTGCTTGGAAGCGTCATTATATTGCATCTGTGTCGAGCTTAGATTGGCTAACACCTAGGGAAGCCTCTGCTGTCTATGGGACCCTGAACGAGCCCAAAACAGAAGATGAGGAGCTGCTGGAGAGACAAAGAGAAAAGTGCTTAAGAAAAATAATTTGGGAGAAAATTGCACTACATAAGAGTAAGTAGCATTTTAAAATGATATCTTACCCAACTATTGTAGAAACAAATGGATTTACATACAGATTCCCACACTGGAGGATAGCTAGGTCTTTCTGGAAGAGTGTGTAGGTGGCGTTCTCTAAAGCAAGCTCTTCCTCTCCCCACCCCCTCCCCGTATATTTCAAGTTCATGAGTAAGAAAAAAGATTTTAGATGAGATACAGAAAGTCCAATATCGGTGCCTCCATATTCCTCTGGTTACAATCAGAGATGAAAACAACAACAAGGAGAGGGAACAAGGAACGTAGGCAAAAACAAGGAAATAGGTGCAGAAGAGAAGAATTGAGATTAGCAATAGAGGGGAGAGGTGAAACTGGGAATGGAAGCAGGAAGAACGGCATTAAAAGAAGAAAAGTAGGGAGGGAAGAAGAGTAAGAGCCTCTCTCAGAGAAGCCTTCTGATTTGCACAGTGCACAACAGAACAACAAAAGTGACTGGAGTCCTGCCATCTTCTTTTCACTGACTCACCCTCTGTGAGATCATAACAAACGGGAGATTACTTGAAGCCAAGACGAAGGGCAGAAATGGATGTGAAACCTGTAAATCGATTAACTGCTTTCCACAAGAAAAGAGGTGTTCGTTCTCTGAGCTTTGTTTCTTGACCTGACAGGACTGGTAACTTGGAGCCACAACTTGAAGCCGAGAGGATAAGAAATCCAAATAGAGTCTGTAAAAAGGGCTATAATTATTGCCATTTGGAATAGTGCCCTGGTACGGCTTTATTTTTGATGCCTTTATCTATGTAGACTTGGCCGAGAGAAGCATGAAGTAAACTACAGAGGCTGCTGCTGTTTGTTTTTCAGAGGAGTTATTCAAAGTTCGACCCCCTTGGGTGAGCGGAACACGCTGCTCTAGATTGTTAAAATCCAAATGCCAGCCACGGCTCTCCCAGGCTCTGAGGGATCGAGTGGGATTACATGAAGCTTTGGAGAAACAGCTAATTTTGGCATCCTTACAAGCTTTGCCCAAGCGGTAAGCAACCTCCATCTCCTGAAGGCTCAAGACCATCCCATGATACCAAGAATTCATTCTAGAATAATTTAGCTAACTCGCAGGGAGCTTGTATAATTATCTGGCTCATATCCTATGAGATAGCAATAGAAATAACTCTTTAATCTTTAAAAGCAGTGGTCTTTGACATGTTTTCTGAGGGAAATCTGTAACATTCAAATTTTATATTTCAAATATTCTTGGCCCTGCAAAGAGGCTGTGATGTAGTACATTTTCTGTGCAATTTATTGAGCAAAAGTAACATTTTTGTTTTCAGAATTGATTTTCCTGGAGTAAGTGTATCCAAATGGGAATGTGGGAGTAAGGGTAAGAGAATGGAGACATTATTTAGAAAGCTGGGAGAACCAGATGATCTAGGAAATTTTTAAATCTCTCAGCTGTTCTTTTAAAATGTCATTTTGAACCCCTCAGTATGTCACTACATTCATTTTAAGTGCCCAACAAAGCTAAATAAGTTCCAGGAGACCTTTCCAGTATCCCATGAATGGAGGAAGAGAAGCCCAGAAGCCAGCTCTGGCCCCACCCCACCCCGGAGCCCCATTTGCTGTTGTCCCCCAAAACTGCAGGGAGCGACTGAGTTCCGAAAGGCCACGTGCCTTGTTCAGTATAACTGATGCCCAGACAACACTTTGGTGCTCAGTTATCAAAATCCAGTTAATAGGTAATTTACGCTTCACTTATTCCCTTCTTTTCCCTACAGAAGCAATGTTTCTGGAAGCCATTCCTACCCTTCATTATTGAAGAAGACTTGGCGTGGAGTTCAGAAAAATGATGACAGCTCTTCATATGTGTCCCAGCCCCACTTCTTACTAATATCATCTCGGATTCCTGCATTTGAGGTAAGAGTTTGTTAGGAGGCCTGCCCTTTTCTGAGTTGGGTGTTTTATTTTGTTTTGTTTTTCATCTAGATGGGAGGATGTGTAACAATCTTTTGGCCTCCATATGTATGAAAATGATTCCTCTTCTAAAAGGAACATGGTCTAAGTGGAAATTTACAGACCCAGAGCACTTTTAAAAATCAGAAGCAGTAAAGATAACCATAAATCAAAATTACTTTTAAAAAAGCATTAGAGGCCAAAACTACCTTGCATTTAGTTAAGTATCTGGTGAATTCTTATTGAACTGAATTTGTTGCACTTATCCCAAAAAAGAGCAAGGTGATTAAGGATTATTTTAAAACCTCTTTGCAATGCCCAAGGAACTAAATACTATCGTATAACCATCATTTCTCACAAGAAAAATGTCAGAAATTCTATTTTGTGGTCTATTCAGGGAGGTGCCATTAAATTATGTTCTTTTTATAATAAAGTTATATATTTTAATTTGAATATAAGTAATAAAAATGAAGGAAGCACAATGAAGACGTAGAAGCATGTATTTTTATAGGTACGTGAGTATGTGTATATGCATATATGACACCATGGATATATGACACACATGTGTGTCTATGACATGCACATATACATGTGTATATATGACGCACAAAGAGGGACATATGTAAGGGATGACATTCCGTAGGTTCCATTCATTGGCCTACTTAGAAAGTTTTTAAAAAATTTCCTCCTTGTAACAAAATGGTTGCTTTCAAGATACGAAATCAGTATTCTTTCTGGGCATCTAGAAATTGACTCAGATCATTTATAACCAGCCAGCTCCAGGGATCCATATGAAAGCAAGATCAGAGTTTTGACCTCCATATGGGCCCCAAATAGTTTCCTAATGTGTAATAATGGGCATCAGGCTGGGCACAAAGGATAACCAGTGACAGAGTATGGGTGAAAAGTATAGTTCAAAGTAAGTTCATTCTCCTATTTGTCTTCTTTACATAAGTCTATGCCGTGATTACTTTTTATTATGAATGTGTTGGGTTCTTAGGCAAAAAACAGGACATAACCAGGTGGTAGTCCTCTGCTCAGTTTGAACTGTGACCTTCAGAAGTTGCATGAGGTTTGGGAGAAAAAAAAAATCATTGACTTTAATGACTTTCCAAACTGTCTCTGCTAGTGAATTAACGTTACCATAATGAAAAGTTTATTTGGTTGCTGAGTTCAAAGCATAGTGGTTTTCGTATTTATTTAAATGGAAAATATTTAATCAATCAATATTGATAATTCAGAAATTCATGATTAAGAGGAAAACTTTAAATCTGTTTTAAAAGTCCATTGCAAAATCATATTATCTCAATTTGAGTATTTTTTTAAGAGATGCATCTATGTCTCTTCATGGGTATGTACAATGATAAAAAGGCTAGAAGAAAATAATTTAACTTGTTATAATATTTATCTCTGAGTGCTGGAGTTACAAGTGTACTTAATTTTCTTCTCATAATTAAAAAAGAATTAAAATCATTGAAAAAGAAACCAACAAATGATAAAGTTTATCTTCCTTTTTCTATAATTTCTGGAAAAAAAGTGTTTAAAAGTCACAGCAGATTACATACCCATTTTATTTATTTTGTGAATAAATATTCTAAAATAATGGGCTTTGGTTTCATTTTCTAGATGGTGGTGGAGAGCATTAAGGCAGGTATCATTTTTGTGGTGTACGAACACAGCGGCTTAACCTTGGAGAGTCTGCTTTATCTCATAGAAAAAGCTCTGGATGGGCAGAAGGTACAGAGTATGGGGATATTTAGTGATGGAGACAGCAGAGAAATCAATTTCCTCCAAGGTAAGCCTGGAGATTGAAAGCAACAACCAACTTTGCACGAATGTGGTGTTTGTCTACATGTATGACCTTCAGAACAGTATTTAAGTTTGCTAACAGAGTTGATATCCCAGCTCAAAGCAGTCATACAGGAGGAGTTCCCTCTTATTCAAGGGAGGGTCGACCCTTTTCTTCTATTCAGGCCTTCAATGGATTGGGTGAGACCCACCCATACTGGGAAGAGTAATCTGCTTTACTCAGTCTGTCTAGTCAAACATTAACCTTATTCCCAAACACACTCACAGACACATCCAAAATTCTGTTTGTCCAAATATCTGAGCACCCCCATGGCCCAGTCAAGTTGATATGTAAAATTAAGCATCACACCATTAAATAAGAACTTCCTTTTTCCCGCTTATTCCCACTCCTAAGAACTACCATTCTACTTTCTGTTCCTATGAATTTGACAACTTTACGTACCTTACATAAGTGAAACATACAGTATTTCACTTTGTGACTGGCTTATTTTACTTAACATAATGTCATCAAGTTTCATCCACGTTGTAGCTTAAGATAGGATTTCCTTCACTTTTTAAGGATGAATAATATTCCATTGTATGTATAGACCACATTTTGTTTATCCTTTCATTTGCTGATGGCAAATTTCATAGCTTGCTTCCACCTCTTGGCTATCAGAAATAGCACTATTATGAACACTGAGTGTGCAGACAGTTCTTTGAGATTCTACTTTAAATTGCTTTGGATATATATCCATACATGGGATTGCAGAATTACATGGTAATTTTATTTTTAATTTTTTGAGGAACCTCCATACTATTTTCCATGTGGCTATACCATTTTCCACTCTCACCAACAGTGCACAAGGGCTCCAATTTCTTCACATCCTCACCAACATTTGTTATATTCTGTGTTTTTCTTTGTTTTTAGTTGACGGTAACTATCTTGATGGGTTTAAGGTGATATTCATTATGGCTTTGATTTGCATTTGTCTACTGATTAGTGATGTTGAGCATTTTTTGTATGCATATTGGCTATTTGTATATCTTCTTTATCTACATCTATTGAAGTCCTTTGCCCATTTTCTGTTGGGTTTATTTGATATTCTCCATTGAGTTTAGACATACTTTATACAGTTTAGAAATTAATCCTATCAGATGTTTGCAAATATTTTGTCCGGTTCTGTATGCTGCCTTTTACTCTATTTATTGTGTTCTTTGATGCACAAAAGCTTCAAGTTTGATGAAAGTGTAGCAATTTTAATAGCAGCAAAACCCATGATCTATAAGTTGGTGTACACGAACAGCATTTATTATACTTCCAAATGGCTTATTCCACAAAGAAAAGGATTGGCTGATACCATTAACTCTTTAAGGATCATCTTTTAAAAATGCCAATGGTTATCCTTCTCATAGGGAAGGAGATGATGACTGTTTTAGAATTAAATTTTCAGCTTCTACTCTTCTTTATACTATAACTTACATCTTTCCTTGTTATACCTAAGATAGAAAGGTTTTAAGGTTTACTAGCATGAAATCTTCCATCTTTGTGAGAGGAGGGGAGAAAGGGAATAAGATGGTCAAGGATCCAGCTGGCAGGGACCCCCTAAAATGGCACAGTGGGTACCTGAATCACCCATCAAATACTGTCTCTGTGGCTACTTTATCCAGTGATCTGTCCCAGCTGCTAACTCGGGAAACGAGCAGGAAAGCCTGGTGCTCTGCCGGGGCCAACTGCTCCATCTGGGGGAATCCCAAGAGGGCTGTACGATTCGAAAGCTTAGCTCCTGGCTGGGTTTGTCAACACTGTTGCCGAACAAACTCAGATAAATTCCTGGCAAGCAAAGTGCGTTGTCTCTTGAGTGCAAGAGACAAGGGTTTGGAAAAAAACTTATTTTGGGTGCCAGTAGCCAGGGGAAGTGGCAGGCTCAACCCTTAACAATTGACCTCTCCACCTACAAGATAGACACTGGAGTTTTATGGAGACAAGTTCAGCGGGGTACGTGCCAGGGAGCAGGCAGGCAGCATGTGATCCTGAGTGGGGGTAGGGATTTATTCAGCCCACGATCACAGGCAGGGAAAGGGACCTGGGGGTATGTGGTCTTCTAGGCATTCCATTGCTATCAGGGCTTTTCCTTCTGAATGGAATGCTCCAGTCATTGCAAAACATCTCATCAATTCCTTGAGAAAGTGCAAAAAAGAAATATGCGTAATGGGTTTTCGTTGAAGCATGAGTTCAGCAGTCTTGTCTATTTCTGGTTTTAACTCTTGGGGCCTATAGCTGAGCAAGAAGACTTGCTTACCGCTAGAATTCAGCATGCTTGGAATAGTTTTAGTAAACTTTATTAACAAACTACTTTTGATTTATTGTTACCTTATTTTGTCTTTTCTTGTTTAGTTTACCTATGCCTGAAACAAGTTGTATTCCACATCAAATTTTATATATTTGCCCAAAAGTAAAGCACAGCACTAGTTGTTGTGTGGGGTATATATTTATGATTAATTACATGGTAGCTTTTCTCTAAATGACGGAGAGGAGAGGTATTGATTACAAATTTATACTGTAGTGTAGTAGGTTTACCTCTCATGGAGTAGAAGGACCCGTTAGGGTTTTCTAACATCTCAGACTTTTTGTTCTGCACATGAGAAAGATTTCCAAACTTTGCCTTTTGTTTTCTTATTTATTTATTTATTTATTTATTTATTAAGGGGGATTGGGGGAGAGAGAGAGATATATATATATAGAGAGAGATAGTAACGGGAGAGAGAGAGAATCTTAAGTAGGCTACACGCCCATCACAGAGCGGATGCAGGGCTGAGTCTCACACTCTGAGATCATGACCTGAATGGAATTCAAGAGTCGAATGCTTAATTGACCGAGCCACCCAGGCGTCCCACACTGTTGTTTTTTTTTTTTTTTTAAATCAAGAGTAACATAACAAAATAACTGAAAACTAAAGTTTCCCTTTTAATAATCGTGGTGTTTCCCCAGGAGCTTTTGTCTTAAAACCAACAACAAAATGAAATCTCTTACTCCAGGCATCTGAAGAGGTCCTTTCATTCTGTACCTAGATGTCTCAATGGAAAGAAGTGAAGTGTTGGGATTCTTGCCTGACTTTGTTTTCACTTCGTTCCTGGGATTTAAGAATTCAGAGTCTCCGGGACACCTTTAGAAATGGGCCTAGACACATAGAGATTCACTGAATCATCATACAGAAGTCCCAGGAAGTAAGAGTTTCAGTGATGTTTACCACCTTCTGGGAGTCTTCTGTTCTGAATGACTTATTTTTTTGGCTGACATCTTCACTTTGCAACTTGGTGGCAAACATGGCAGGACGTGACTGGCCACCTTCCCTGATGCCGCCGGTAGCCTGCTAATGCACACTGCTGCTCAGTGAAGGCCGAGAGACAAGGTCCTAAAACTAAGTGCACAGCGTCCAGTAAATCCACAACGTGAAGGAGAGTGTGGGCCGTGCAGGAGTCCTTTTGTGGCCCTAATATGGTGCAGCATGAGAGCATGGGCAAGCTCCAGATCAGGCTCTTACGAGCAGACTCTAGCTTTTTTTTTTTTTTTTTTTAAGATTTTATTTATTTATTTGACAGACAGAGATCCCAAGTAGGCAGAGAGGCAGGCAGAGAGAGAGGAGGAAGCAGGCTTCCCGCTGAGCAGAGAGCCTCATGCGGGGCTCGATCCCAGGATCCTGGGATCATGACCTGAGCTGAAGGCAGAGGCTTTAACCCACTGAGCCACCCAGGCACCCCCAGACTCTAGCTTTTTGAATTAGGATTGCATTTTCCCAGAGTCTTAAGAGTTTCTGCTCATGATAAAGTTACAAACTAATATGACATTTTGAGTTTTTCCTCAGGTTATAAAATTGGTATTGGAAACTTATTGAGACCTGAAGTGAGAGACTTCTGGGAGAAACTAGGAAGCTATGTGGCCCCTGAAGAAGAAGGGGGTCATGTGGACCTCTTTGTACCTCTTGGAGCATCAGGTCAGTTTTCAAAGGCAGTGGTCATGCCTACCCCAGTGATATTTTGGGAATTTTTGAAATGCCTTCAGTTCAAATGATTCAGTCACATTTTACTCCTTTTTACTTTTTCTCTTACACATCATACCCTCAGGTATTTAAGGGGGAAAGAGCTGGGGTTAGTGGTCTGAGGAAACTGTCCCTGCAGAATAAGGTTACTAGTGACATGAGCCAGCCAGGGATATTATCTGTAGCTCTTCTGAAAAATATAATAAAACCAGCCTCCGCTACACAGGGGAAAATGTCTGAACCCATAATCAATTTATCTGAGAAAAGCCTCCCTGCTGTGTTCTGAACCTAGAAGGAGTGAGCATGAACTTGGTGACCAAGGACCTTGGGCTTGAATCCCACTCATGCCACTTGAGCTGTGTGGCCTTAGGCAAGTTTATGGGCCTGTTTCCTCATATGAAAGTTAGTATAATAGCACCTTACCCTCAAGACTTGTATCAAAATAATGTAAATAGTTATAATAAATACACTTAAAAAATACAATAAAAATAAAGACTTAAATAATATTTGAATATTAAAAACAGCCAAGTGCTTGGTAAAGAGGAGACTGGTTGCTGATCCCAAAGGTCTGAAATCATTTTAAATGCCCATCTGTCTAATATCAGTCCCTAGAACTCAAAGTTGATTTCAGTACTTGAAGAGAAACTCTAGAAACATTAAGACAAATTTGCTTTTTAGACATCTGTTCAATAAAAGCTCTGCATTCATGGGCTTTTTTTTTTTTTTTTTAAATGCCAAGCAGAGCAAGGCAGAGGGAGTATAAAATTAAATTTTCTCAAACAGTTTCTTATTCCCATTCCTTAGGGAACTGTGAGTTTTAAAGTTCGCTCTAATCCTCGCATTTCCCTGTACTGTTCATACATGCCAAGTATGCCTCTGGCAGGCTTTGACCAGGGGAAAGGGAAAAACAAAAGGATGGGAAGGGGTTTAAAAGAAAACAAATTATAAAATCATAAAAATTTTTTTACACAGTTATGACAATTAATGTAGTCTTAACTAAAGACAATATGCATAGAAAAATCTAGGAGGAAATATAACACAATTAGTAACAGCATCTATCTCCAGATGTGTTTTTCAGGTTTCCTACTTTTGAAATCAGAATATGGAGGGTGGGATTCCTTTGTTTAACACCTGTGTGTGCGTGGGGGAGGGCAGCAGGATATAGATAAGGGTTTGGAAGGATATAGACGAAATGTATTAACAACAGTTGGATAAGGGGCTTTTCTTTCATTTTATTATTTTTCCTTTCCTTTTATCTCCTATTTGTCCCTATTTTCTGTAATGAACTAGTATTACTTTTGTAAGGAAAGCAAAGCAATTTTTTTTTAAGATTTTATTTTTTTAAGTAATCTCTACAGCCAACGAGGGTCTCAAACTTAGAACCATAGATCAAGAGTCACACGCTCCACCAACTGAGCCAGCCAGGCGCCCTGCAAAGGAAATTTTTTAACTGGAGTAGAAGAAAAAGAAAGGATTTGGGAAAATAAGGCATTGAAAGGGATCAGGAATAGGGCAAAAGGGGGGAAGAACAATAGATTTAGTGACTTAAAAATCATCTCAAGTGAAAGTTGATGGCACTGAACAGCAAATTTCTCACCACCATTTTGGCCCCCAAATCATCCCCTGAACTCATCAAACACAATTTCCACCTGGACAAGCCATCAAGACCCTGATGAAAGAACTCAGCTTCTCAGTCCAAAAATCTCTTTTCTGCCACCTCAGGCATCACTCAGGAGCTTATCATCCCAGTAGCTGTAAGGCCTCCGAGAGCTTGATCTCCAACATTTTTCTCTGAGTACCACCTCCAAAACATGCACCAAATATTCCAAACATCCATGTTCCAAATACTCCTACTGTGTCAGCTCTTTGCGTCAAGACCTCCAATGCACACACTCGCACGTTTCCACTCTCTTGTCCCCACGTCTCCATCCTCTGCTCCTTCGTTAAACGTGGATTCAATGGTTGTCATTATCATTACTCTGTTGCAAAGAATCTGAACTTCTTTGTCTCCCTTTCTCCGGCTGAACTCCAGTGCTCCTTAAACACCACCGTCTGCATGCTCTCTGCTGCCTGCACGAAGCAGCTGGGTTGAAAACAGTGCTGTGGCTTTTCTTATTCATCTAACTTGACCTCACTGCCATAAATATCAAATGCGATTGCGGCACTGACAACTAATCCCCCCACCTTCCTTGGTAAATTTCTTTCCCACTCTCTGAGAGGACTACATCATCCCCTCCCCTCCTTCATCCATCTCTCAAGAACCTCTCTCAGCTGTTGACCTCACCTTTTACTGCCCTGAGAAAACGCCCGAATTTCCCTCCCACCACCAAACCCACCACGTACCCCACCTCTTACCTTCATTCTCTCTCTTCCCTTCTGTCCCGATGGAAGAAGCAGCCCTGCTCAAATCTGCACCCACTCGCGCTCTGTATCCCACCCCCTTTCACCTCCTCACGACCACATTCCCACACTCAGTTCTCTCTGACAGCCTCAACCCTCCCTCTTTCTTCGGTCATTCCTATCAAACCAGGAACACCTCTAGTGCCAACTCCTGTGCTAAAAAGAGAGAAAGCGAGACCATAAACTTTCCCTCACCTGTATACACTCAACCTAGATACACCTCCATAGTGACTATAACCCTGGTTCTCAAGTGGTAATATCTATCTGAGTCACCTAGAAGGCTTATTAAAGTACACACCACTGGATCTCACCCTAGCACTTCTCACTCACCACGCCTGGCATGGGGGCTGAGAATTTTCATTTCTGACAAGTTCCCAGGTGCTGCTGCTGCTTAGCGAGGCTCTACTCCAGATTCTCTCTCTCCCCCTCTCCCTCTGCCCCTCCCCCTGATCACTCACAGTCTCTCTCTAAAATAAATAATAAAATAAATAAAATTTTAAAAAATTTCAAGCAGCTTTATCAACGTCTAAATAATGTCAGATAAATTGTACATATTTAAAGTGAGCATTTAGATAAATTTTGACATGTGAAAATATTTTATGTGAAACCATAAAATAATCAAGATAAGGAACATAGTCACCACTCCCCAAATTTTCCTCATGCCAGTCTGCAGTTTTTCCCTCCTGCTTCTCCCTATCCCCATCCTGAATTAACCACGTTGTGAAAGATCTCCTCTCTTTCACGATGCATGTTTGTATTTTATAGAATTTTCCATAAATGGGACCATACACTGTGCATTCTTTTTTGTCAGGCTTCTTTCACTCAGAAGAATTATTTTAGATTCCTCTGTTTGATGCTTGTATCAATGGCTCCTTGTTTTTTTTTTTTATTGCTGGGAATTATTGCATTGTACATATATACCACAATTTGTTTATTCAGTCACTTGTTGATAGATATTTGAGTTCTTTCCAGTTCCCGGGTCCTAACACAGAAAGTAGCTATGAAACTATGTGTGAACATATGCTTTTATTTCTCTTGGATAAATACCTAGGAGTGGAATGGCTGGGTCAATATGATCGGTGTTAACTTTTTAAACACTGGCTGAACTGTTGTCCGGAGTAGTTGTATAATTTTACATTTCCACAAGCAATGTATGAGAACTCTAGTTGCGTAGTATCCCACACGGGTATGTAGTCTTGTTAATGTTAGCCGTGCGCGTGGGAGTGCCGGAGTATCTCATTGGGGTTTGAATTTGCATTTGCTTCATGACTGATGATGCTGAACATCTTTTCATGCACTTACCTGCCACTCATTGGTTTTCGTTTGTGCGTTGTCTGTCCGAATCTTCTGCTCATTTTAAAAATTAGGTTTTCTTACTAAGAACTCTTTATGTATTCTAGAAAAGGCATTTACAAATATTTTCTCTCACTCTGTGACTTATGTTTTTCTTCTCCGAACGGTCCCTTTTGAAGAGATGAAGTTCTTAATTTTTGTGAAGTCAAATTTATTTTTTTTTAGGTTATAGTTTTAATGTTGTATCTGGACACTATCTGACTGAAGCTCACAAGATTTTCTTTATTTTAGAAATAAAGAATTTCTTCTAAACTATTTATAGTTTTGACTTAGATTTCTGAGCTGTTGACTTATTTGTTTGTTCATAGAGTTTTAGAAGTATGGGTTGAAGTTTCATGTTTTTTTTTTTTAACTTAAGGATATCTAACTTTTCTAGCACCATTCCTTGTAAAGACTATCCTTTTCTCGTGCATTTGATTTGCATCTTTGTTGAAACCAACTGACTACACAGATGTAGGTATACCTAGGGACTCTATTTGATTTCTTTGATCCATTCCAATTAAAAGATTAGACCCCAATACATGAGAGACATCCCAACCTTTCAGCCACTGCCTTCTTGTTCCAACCAATTTGGAGTAATTGTTTATTCTTAGACCACAAAGAATTAAAAAATATAAACCAGTGTATTAATTTCGATCAAAGTGATTCCGTCTATATGATGAATCCAATCTTTATGCCGGGTCGCTGAAGGTGGGGTGAAATTAATGCCACACTCAAGTTTGACCATCATATTGAGCTGTTCCAACAGTTTTAAACTTGTCCTCTTATGAGACATCTCCTTCGAGTCAGACTATTTTAGAAAATATACGTAGACTTTTCTCTGTCTCTGTCCTGAGTATTCCGACTTTGAAAATATGCACCAGGTCAGTCTTCCTGCATGGTCTCTCCACTCTGTTGTTTAGTCCTCGTTAATTAAGCGTCTGGACTTCAGCACTTAGTGGTGGGCTATAAAGTGCTTACGGACTGTTCCATAGGGATTTGAATTGAAGATGAGAAATCCTAGCAGTCTTGCTTGGCCAGCTTAGCGTTCCTAAGTAATACTTAATGGTTCCAAGGGAAAACCTGTGAGTAAACTAATGAAAGTGTTTTTGACTCTGCAGAGGCAGGACTGGAAGTTCTTTCCCAGCTGTCTCAACTAACTGGCACGTTCTTTACTGCCCCTACTGGAATTGCAACCGGCTCTTACCAGCACAGTAAGTGTATGTGGGGGCTGACCACGTGACTGTCTTCCATCCCCTCTCAAAAGGAATGCTGTCACTACCCAAAATGTGTCATTTCCCACTGCCCACTGTCCTATCAAGTGCTTAGAAAGAGATTATTTTTACAAATATTTGCTTCAAACCATCATGTACACAAACCCTGTTGAAAACATCATTTTTAATAGTTAAAGATGAATAGTTGCTGATCTAGAGAAATAACAAGTACCAAGAGCAATTCTTCTTAGTGAGACGGAATCAATGTGGTTTCCTTTGGAAATTAGAACGGCAGCTCTGAAGAGAGAGTGAAGGCTTGCTCAGGTTCCAGTTCAACTGCATTATCTGAGAGGAAAAACAAGGATAAAATATACACCTGGAATTAGTTTCACTTAGATACTGAAGATGCAGATATTATTTTTTTTTTAATTTTATTTTTTATAAACATATATTTTTTCCCCAGGGGTACAGGTCTGTGAATCGCCAGGTTTACACACTTCACAGCACTCACCATAACACATACCCTCCCCAATGTCCATAACCCCACCCCACCAACCCCCCTCCCCCCATCAACCCTCAGTTTGTTTTGTGTGATTAAGAGTCACTTATGGTTTGTCTCCCTCCCAATCCCATCTTGTTTCATTTATTCTTCTCCTACCCCCTTAACCCCCCATGTTGCATCTCCTCTCCCTCATATCAGGGAGATCATATGATAGTTGCCTTTCTCCGATTGACTTATTTCGCTAAGCATGATACCCTCTAGTTCCATCCACGTCGTCGCAAATGGCAAGATTTCATTTCTTTTGATGGCTGCATAGTATTCCATTGTGTATATATACCACATCTTCTTTATCCATTCGTCTGTTGGTGGACATCTAGGTTCTTTCCATAGTTTGGCTATTGTAGACATTGCTGCTATAAACATTCGGGTGCACGTGCCCCTTCGGATCACTACGTTTGTATCTTTAGGGTAAATACCCAGCAGTGCAATTGCTGGGTCATAGGGTAGTTCTATTTTCAACATTTTGAGGAATCTCCATGCTGTTTTCCAGAGTGGTTGCACCAGCTTGCATTCCCATTGTAGGAGGGTTCCCCTTTGAGAGAGAAAATCTTAAGCAGGCTCCTTGCCCAGTGCAGATCCTGACACAGGGCTCCATCTCACAACCCTGAGATCATGACCTGAGCCAAAACCAAGAGTCAGTGGCTTATCCCATGTAGCCACCCAGGCGCCCCAGGACTATTTTTTCTAATGTGCTAATTTATATGGAAGCCACAAGAACAGCTAACAAAGTGAAGAAAGAGTAAGCTATATTTAAATGTGGAAACAGGTCTAGAGAGAGCATGAGAACTGTTTCTGACACATTTTCATTAGATAAAAAAAGGGGTGGATTTTACAAAGTGCTGTGAGCTTTCTTCTGGCAATTTCAAAAGATAAGCCATTTGCCCTCAGGTGACAAGGGACGGAATGAGGCAGAAGCCGGGATTGGGTGGGACTCCTTGAGCGTCAGTCCCCTGCCTCCCGGGGGCGGGAAGGGGGCTGCCCTGAATTTTGTTTGTCAAGTATAACGTAGTTCTTAGGAAGCTGAAGGTTATTTTTTTTTTCTTAACATAAGATTTAATATAAGAGAGTCATCATATGTGTCAAGTGCTTCATTCATTGTATTCGGGGTACAGCGTGGTTGAGTGCAGACAGCTACTGGAGCCTCCTAAGGGCACAGCACCCACTGGGCGCTCAGACAGCTCAAGGCCTGCCCCCAAATAATCAACTTTGCATTGAATCTTCAGGAAAGAAATGTTCTAGAAGACAAACTACAGGACACAAAATCAAGTCTCAGCAAAAATGATCCAAATTTGGAGACGCTGATTAAACTGGTAAGCCCATCCTTACACAGTGAGAATTTTCCATTTGTTTTGCTCCTGACCAAAAAAAAAAAAAAAAAAAAAAAAAAAAAAGGCTTCAGTCTTTATTATGGTTAATTCTTTTTTTTTCTTGAAAGTTTCCCTTAGGGAAATTAAAAAAAAAAAAAAACCCAATCCTAAATATAATTGAGGGGGGAATCCAAGGGTAGATTTTTCTTTTGAGTAAGTCCTGTTCTGAAAAGAAGTCGAACCAAGAGGACCAAGTGTGTATCTTGGGAGCAAGAGCCATCTTGGTGCTACTTGGATCTTCTAATAGGACGCGAAGACAGAATTTAAAGCAATGGGTCACAGTTTCTTTCTTTTTTTTTTTTTTTTAAAGATTTTATTTATTTGACAGAGAGAGATCACAAGTAGGCAGAGAGGCAGGCAGAGAGAGAGAGGGGAGGAAACAGGCTCCCTGCGGAGCAGAGAGCCCGATGTGGGGCTCGATCCCAGGACCCTGGGATCATGACCTGAACTGAAGGCAGAGGCTTTAACCCACTGAGCCACCCAGGTGCCCCTGGGTCACAGTTTCTAACTACCCCACTGACAGGTGGTCTGACTTCAAAGTCTGGGTATAACCCATATAAATTTCAGGGCCCTGTCTTTCTGTTTGCAAAAGGTAGAGCAGGGACGAGGCTGAAGGCAAGCAGAGGCTGGGGCCTGTCCTGTCCTCAGGCGACACAAATGCTTTTCACCCCTCCCCTCGTCAAAGAATTCATCGTGGTATTTTCCTTCTCGGAAACGTTTAAGGTAGACATTAACAACCCCATTTTGTAAATGAGGAACTCAAGTTACAACACTTAACGGACTTCCCTAAGGGCCGACAGCCAGGGGACAGAGACACATGAATCCCTCAGGCCCCAAAGCTCAATCCCGGGCTCCTTCCCCACCATCCTCCCAACACTGAGCAAATCCACCTGCTGCTCACGGCGCAGGTGTGGACCTCACGGCATGGGCTCTCGCACATCCTCAGATCCACCCCCAGGAATCACCAAGGCTGAGGGGGCTCAGGTCGTGCCATGAGTATGACAGCCTCTCATCTCACTATTGGTCATAAACACCTGACGTTTGTTTTAAGACAACAACGAAAGGTTCCAAACGGAAACCTTTATTCGAAATGATTATAAATATTGGAGAACGCCAATATTTAAAAAAAAAATTGTACTCATAAAAATGTAACATGGGTTCCAAGTCAGCTGCCAGATGGGATACAATTTTTTTTAACTCCTTAGATAAAACTTAACCAAGAACAGTGTGTTTATAGTATTTCATAGAGTGAGTCACTGCCTGACTCTTCAGACCGTCATTTCTCTACCACCTTGGACTTTTCAGGGTCTTTGAGGCTGTAACCCGGTAACCTCTGAGTTCCTCATGCCTTTCTACAGGAGAGAAAGCTCCAGATGGACTCAGCTGAGAAGCGATCGAGAGTTGCTGGGGAACTTTTACAGAGCGAGAGAAAATACGTGCAGATGTTGGAAATTGTGAGAAATGTCTATGTATCGCCTCTGAAAGCAGCCTTGTCATCAAACAGAGCGATTCTCAGTGCTGCAAACATCCACATCATTTTCTCAGATATTTTGCAGATTTTAAGTCTCAATAGGTAAACCCTGAAGAGGCACTTTTTCAAATACGCATGATGCCGTTGGAAGAACCCACACTTAGTTGTTTCAAAAGCTGTACTCAGGGGCCCCTTCATGGAGCCCCTAATCGTCTCAGAAGAGAGGGCTCTCGCCACAGGGCTGCGACCGATAGTGAGGAGGCCCCGGGGCGACCCCTGCCTCATTTCCACACCATGGTTCCCGGAGGGGAGCTCAGGGCCTGGGGGTTCTCTATTCCATACACTGTTCACCCCGAGGCAGGAGCAAGGAGAACGGTCTGGCACCGTTCTTAGTCTGCAGTGTCCGGTTGAGCAAAGGGAAAGAAAACAAGGGGTTTCATGGGATACTGGGCTGAGAGAACCAAGGCCGGGGGTCAGCTGAATGACAGTATATTGTTTCAAGAATGATCACACAGAAAAGTGATCATGGGTGTGGGCAGATACACCGGGCCACTCTTCCAGTAACTCTCTGGGTAACTCGGATGCTGTCACCCTCCCTGGGCCCCAGCTGCTGCAGAAGGAAGAGGGCAGACTAGGCCTTGTCCCTCTTTCAAGGCCTATGACAGCTGAATGGCGGGTGACACCAGGTCCACAGCAGTGGGCCGATCAGGAGTTACAGCATTTGAAGTGAGCTGAGCCCTCTCCTCTGAGGACTGTAAGAAACCTTCCCCGTCTGCCTGGCTGGCCACGTGGGAGTGGGACAGTCAAGGGTCAGTCCTGTGGAGGCCAGCCTGGGGCTCCGACTCAGGGAATTAAGAGGAAGAGGCAAGACTCTACCAGAGTCAACCTCCTCCCTCACACCCCTGCCCCCCGCCCCTCCTCCCTTCTGGGCACACCTGCCCTGCTCTGTGTCAGGCAGACAGACTGGACAAAAGCCTGGCCAGGCCGCACAAATAACAACTAATTTATTTTTATTTTTTAAGTTTCTAGGTTATCCCAGGCCAGTATTTCACGTCATGCTTTTCTCATATGGCAGGCAGTTTCTAGACAATCTGAGAGACAGACTGCAGGAATGGGGCCCAGCCCACTGCGTGGGAGAAATATTCCTCAAGTTTGGAAGCCAGCTGAACACATATACCAATTTCTTCAACAATTACCCGGTTGTTCTGAGAACTATAGAGAAGGTAATGATTGAGTTACCATCCAGGCATGAATGAGACTTTCTGAGCTTGAAAGGAACTTTTGTGTGCAATCCAAAGGACTAGGATTAACAGGAAAGACTTCTTCCCCACTCTTAGCTTCCAGGTGACCATGAGCTCTTTGAGGACGGGGCCCCTGACTTACTTAATTTTGTATCACTACGGGTTAACACAGTTGAGGGTTAACACACTTGTTACGGTGGGACCCAGGAACTTGTTGTTGGACTGAACTAATCATACAAACTGTCAGGCTTTCATCTACCTGCCCCAATACTCTGTGGTTCAGTTACAGAGAAATGTTTCACAATGGGTCGAATCAGGAGCAAGAGCCTTGATTCTACTCTGCCAAGACAGTGCTCTGCGGCTTTGACGAGTTCAAGGCTCTTATGGAGAAAAGGAATTAATAATCCATATGCTTCTTAGAATAAGGACGCTCCGTTTTTGAAATCTCACTATGGAAATAAGGATTTCTTTGTCTTCCATTGCTTGGAGAGTTCATGATAAACAATTTTTCCCTTCATGACTTAAGCTGTATGTAGTCTGGGCAGGAATCTTCAGCTCCCCCCTGTGCCACTCACCGCTTTTTCTGGGCTCTCCTCTGAAGGCAGTGAGCTCTCTCTCTTTCTTCCCTCTTCAATGTGCGTCAAAAGTGGAGCAGAAGAGTGTCCCTTGCACTTCTGCTAGTGTCCACTATATTCACTTGGACTGTGTCCACCTGTCCATACTGAGGCCCTCAGGGGCAGGCCTGGATGCTTGGAGGCCTCTGGACAAGTCCTGACCTCAGATGTCTCCCTTTGTAGTATCATTCTTACCCCACAAAGGGAGTTTAAATACTGCTGGACAATGATTATGTGAAAGTTGAGTGAATAAGGCCATTGCAGAGAACCAAACTTTAGGACAAGAATGGAAGCAAAGTGTCACATAATATTATAAATTGATACTAAAATTGTTATAGTTAGGGATAATAGTGGTATCTATTTCACTAGCATGGGGTGTGCAGATAAATAGTAAGCGTGAGCTGTTAATATTACACCCCGTGACTATTTGATGCATTCCTGGCATCTCTGAGGCACTTATGTACTAAGACAAATGAGGTCACTTCCTGAGTGCTCTAACGGTGATGAAAGGATACACTTTAAAACAGATATTTAGCAGGGTGGAGCCCCTTTATGATGTTACTATGGAAAACATAGTTAACTGCAGTATTACAGTGAATACTATTAATAGTTTCTTACTGTGGAGATAGCATTTACTGCCTGACGGGCAGGATCCTTATGGATAGGATTGTTCCCCTCACCCACAAGAGTTAGGTAGGGTAATCCATGCGAAAGCTCAGGCTTGGAGAAGTTAAATAACTTGACAGGGCCTCATAGAATTAGATAGAATTCAATTAGAATTGTAATGTTAATCCTAGCTGGTTGCAAAGTCCATTTTGTCTATACTGATTACGTTTACGGAATAGGGTTAATTTACGATATAATTAATATTCACTGTGCTTAGTATATTAGTAAGCCTCGATAGGACTAGTCGTACTTTGGTTTGAGGTAGTTGTTGCCCTTTTGCTTTGAGTGCTTCATAGATCATGCTTGTCTGGCAGAACTGAAGTTCTGTTCTGGCAGAACTGTAATACAGAGCAAAATTTTGACATAATGCTCACCTTTAGTCCAGAGAAATGACACCAGCATTCCGAGCTTTCCTGAAGAGACGTGATAAGACCATTGTTACCAAAATGCTGAGGTAAGTTCTGAGGGAGTGCACAGTGGGGGCGCCCCAAGGACATGGCACACTTTGGCCTTCAGAGAGCGACCAGGGTTCCCTTTTCTCTGCCTCATACAGCCTCCCGGAGCTGCTTTTGTACCCATCGTGAAGATTTGAAGAATATATGAATCTTCTCTATGCTCTGAGGCTTCACACTCCCGCAGGACACGCTGACCGTGGGAGTCTGACCACTGCAATTGACCAACTCAAAAAATACAAAAGTTACATAGATGAGGTTGGGGGCTGATGAGCGTTCGTGTCCTTTACAAATGTACAATACTTTGTCGTACTGACTCAAAGATCGTGAAATACCTTATCCTTTCATGGCATACTTCAAAGTCTTTCCTCCTCTTAATGTGAAATGATTGGGTTCAGTGATTTTGAGCACTAAGAGGGTCTATTCAAAGCCAAACAACATGAGACAGAATGTTTTCAGATACGTGGTGAAGTGCAATAAAACTTTTATTAATATGAAAGTGTGAAGAATTGAATATTTGGATTGATTTTTCTAGACAACGAAAAGAAAAAAAAGTAAAATCCTTTGTTTTTGAGGGTACTTCTTATTAATGAACTTTCCTGCCTCAGTAAAGATCGCAATCATAATTATTCTCTGAAAGAATTCAGCATCTTGGAAGATAGTACTATCATTCTGAAAATATTGTTGTGATTGCATAATACATGGGCATCTGGGCTGAATGAAGACCGATAACCTCTTTTGCCCTGAAGATTGTGAACACAGTCTTGTCACTTGCCTCTTTGTCTTCAAACACTGGGGACACAAAATTGAGATTCTTATTAAAGTGTATGAAAATCCTGAGCCGTGTACAAGAGCCATAAAATATTTAAATCTATTTTTACATATAAAAATTTCATAATTTCAGTTTGCCTAAAATCCCTTTGTTTACTAGATGAAGCAAAACATCGGTATGAAAGATCAGCTGTCAGAAATACAGAGAATCGTCTGGGGATGCCCGGTACGTATTCTGACGTACTCACTGCATCTCATGCTCATGAATATATCCTCAAGTTACTGGCAAAAGGAGGCTTGTAGATTTCGATTCAGCTACCATCGGTTGAATGCCTGCTGAGTGCTGTGTGCTGGCAAGCTTTCACAGTTCACATCCTTGCTAGCTGTAAAGATGCCTATGAGAAGACACACAAGTGGACTTGATCCCATCCCATAACTTTTCTGCAGTCTTAGCTCCTTAACTGGTACTTCTGTGAACATGACCTCCTTTTGGGAAAGGGACCATGTATTCTATTGTTTTATATCTTCCTATACATAGTGCTTGGTGTAGGATTCTGTGCCCTGAGGATATCTGAAAAAATTTTTAGGTGTTAGTCGTTCCCTATAGAATATCATCTGGTCCCAGTCTACCTTCTCTCTTACTGCCTTGCCTTCCCACTTCATGATCAAATGACGCAAATCTACTTAGTTCTCCAATAATGTTAGCCTTTCTCCACACATTTGTGCTTTGCCCGTGCTTTTCCTTCTTGAAATTGCCTTTCCCACTCCACTGGGTAAACTATTCTTTCTTTAAAAATCCAGTTCAATCATCATCTTCCTTGTAAAGTTTCCCCAACATCTCCAGCTGTAAGCCCCTCTCCCCAAGCCCCGTCTTGGGTATTCTGCAGCACCCTGAACATCTCTGTCACACTTTTTTACAACCCTGTTAACATCATCAGGCATGAGCTACAATTTACTTGTCCTCTAATGTTTGGCATATAGTAGGAGCTCAATATATGAATTATGTTGAACTAAAGTACCAATTTGAAACATTTTTATTTGGTCAAATTGGGGAAACAAGATGGAGCTGTTTTATTAGAATTCAGATCTGCACATTTTGGTATGGAGAGTGGAGTTTGGATTACAAAAAGTCCAAAATCTTGGAACTCACAGAGTTGGAATTTATCTCTAGATCACTGTTTACATCAAGTGATCATCTCATGGCTAGATCAGTACAAGGGTCTAACTTCTGAATTTTTAACAATCCATTCACTTCCTTTTCTTCAAAGACCCCATCTTACCTGGTCCCACCCCCTCTTTTTTTTTTTTTTAATACTAGGAAGACTTTTCGAGCATTTATATGTAAAACAGTAATTTCAGTAGTTTTAAAAATTAGACAACACCCTCAAATATAGTTTTAATTGTGAAGTCTGTGGTCTTTCTAAAAAAAAAAAAACCTGTTTTGTCAATAATAAAAACATCCACTTTTTCATAATTAAACTGAGTTCTACTCAACACAGCTTCTGGGATATAAAACAGTTCTTCAGTGGGATACTTTTTATTTTCTCCAAATTTATGAATGTTTCTGATTTTGTTTTTTATTTCATAGACTCTATCAGAAGAAAGCAGATATCTGATTAGGGTCCAAGATGTAGCCCAATTTCACTGCTATGATGAGGCAGTAAGTTTCTCTTTAAGGTAAGCATTGAACTGTCCTATGGCTGTGACTAGTCTTGCTTATCTTGTACCTGGGATCCAGTACAATGGCTGACCTAAGTCTGCAACAGATCTTTGCACTGGACTGAAAACTTAAACATAACATTCCCCTGCAGCTTTATTACCCTATTCACATTCCAGGCAGTTACTGGATGGATTGGGAGAAAACATATAATCTCTGCCAGAACCACAAACTGCATAGAAGCAGGAATTCTGAGGTTGGTCACTTTCCTACTGAAAGGAGAGCCAAGTGTTGTGAGTGTCACACACTAGTGATTTGCTCACCTATAAGAAAGAGAAGACCAGTTAATTATCCTGATAGTTATTGAGGTTAGTATTACAAAGGTCTCACCAAGAGACCATCATTATATTGAGGTCTCACCATTTCTGTTTTGCACAGTGCTTACAGCAGTGTAAGAAAAAAAGGCAGGTGACAATTTCCATAAGCTAGCATCCCCTTTCCTCTTTTAGAACAAGAATGAGCAAACTTTCTGTAAAGGGTCAGATCATAAATATCCTAGGTCTTGTTGCCCAGATGATTTTACTACTTCACGATTATAACATAAGAACAGCAAAATAATGATATAACATAAATAATACAGCACATAAATGAACAAGTGTGGTTTTGTTACAATAAAACTTTCACAAAACAAATGGTGGGGCCATAATTTGCTGATACCTATGTTAGAAAATTGTTTGCAAAACTATATTCTCAGTATTAATGGCAAAGATGACAATTCAACAACTAACCAAGTGGAGAGAAATCAACTCCTTTAATTTGTCCAACTCCAATAAAAGAAATAAAAATTGATTTACCTGTTATTTCAATGAATATTTCCCATAGGTGTAGGTCAGGGAGTGGTTGGAAGAAACCCAATGCTTTCACCTCTATGCTTGCCTAGAGTAGTTCTAAATGAAAATTCATGCAATTGTGTCACTTTTCTCATGATCAGTATTTTTGTTTTATTTGTTTTGTTGTTTTTGTTCAGTAGCGATAGAAACAAGCTGCAGTGATGGAAGGAAACTAGTTATCAAACCAACAATTCTAAACACGCTAGTGTAGTAGGAGACATGCTAGGATTAGCCCTGGGTTTTGTTTTTTGCTTTTTTAGAATTTATTTTACCTTCATGTATACATGAAGGTAACACTCTCCTTTTATGTAAGTCTGAATTTCCAAACTACATAATTTACCTTTTCTCTTAAGAACTTTTTTTTTTTTTTTTTTTTTTTTTTTTGTCAGAGAGAGTGAGCACAGACAGAGTGGCAGGCAGAGGCAGAGGGAGAAGCAGGCTTCCCACTGAGCAAGGACCCCGATGTGGGACTCGATCCCAGGATGCCGGGATCATGACCTGAGCGGAAGGCAGCTGCTTAACCAACTGAGCCACTCAGGTGCCCTCTAAAGAACTTCTTTTAACATTTCTTGCTAGGCAGACCTACTGGCAATGAATTTCGATTTTTGTTTGAGAATCTTTATTTCTCTTTCCCTTTTGAAGAATAGTTTTGCTGGCTACAGAATTATGGGTTGCTGGGTTCTTTTCTTTCAACACTTACTCTACTTTACTCTCTTCTTGCTTGCCAGTTTCTGAGGAGACATCCAATGCAATTCTTGTTCTTCTTTGGTAAAGTGGGTTTTTTCTTTTGTTTGTTTTGTTTTGGTTTAGTTTTGTTTTTGTTCTTTGGGTTCTTTCAAGATTTTATCTTTGTTTTTGATTTTCTGGAGTTTGAATGTAATATGCCTACTTGGTATTTTTTTTTGGTATTCACCCTGCTTGGTATTCTCTAAACTTTCTGGATCTGTGATTTGGTAACTGTCAATAATTTTAGAAAATTCTCAGCCATTATCACTTCAAGTATTTCTTCTGTTCCTTTCTCTTTGTTCTCCATGTGATATTCCCATTAGACCTATGTACACTTTTTGTAGTTGTCCCAGATTTCTTGGTTAATCTGTTCCTTTCTTTTTCAATCTTTTTTTCCTCTTTGCTTTTCACGTGGTAAGTTTCTATTGATGTATCTTCAGGCTCATTGATTCTTTCCTCAGCTATGTCCAGGCTGCTAACAAACCCATCAAAGGCATTATTCATTTCCATTTCAGTGTGGTTTTTTTTTAAGATTTTATTTATTTATTTGACAGAGAGAGACCACAAGTAGGCAGAGAGGCAGGCAGAGAGGAGGAAGCAAGCTCCCCGCTGAGCAGAGAGCCCGACGTGGGGCTTGATCCCAGGACCCTGGGACCATGACCTGAGCCGAAGGCAGAGGCTTTAACCCACTGAGCCACCCAGGTGCCCCCATTTCAGTGTTTTTAATTTCTACAATTTCTTTTTAATTATTTCTTAGAGTTTCCATTTCTTTATTTTACTCATCTGTTCTTTTGTTGCATGTTGTCCACTTTTTCATTAGTGCCCTTGACTTATTTATTATAAATATTTCAAATTCCTGGTCTAATAATTCCAACATCCCTGCCGTATAAGTCTAGTTCTGATGCTTGCCTTATCAAACTGTTCTTCTTCCTCTTAGCATGACTTGTAATTTTTTGTTGAAAGCTAGACATAATGTATTAAGGGCAAGGAACTGAGGCAAATAGGTCCTCAGTGTGAGGTTTTATGTTTATATGACTAGATGTTAGCCTGTGTTTACTATTGTTGTAGCTGTGGTGTCACAGGCTACAATTTATTTTGGTGTTCTTGTTTTTGTCTCCCTCATTGAGTTTCCCTAGAGACCCCTTAAATAGGGGTGCGAGCCTTCTAGTTCTTTTTAGCTATAATCCCTTGTCATTATAAGGAATTCTGTTGATGTTGTATCAAATGGGAAAGGAGGAGAAGGGAAGAGTTCTATAGTTTCATGGTTAGGTCTTAGTTTTTTAGTGAGCTTGTGCCCCAGGCTAGGACTTTCACAAATGTTTTTCATTCTTTTCTGTTTCTTGTTTTGTTTCCTTCTATTTTGTGTACTGTCTCTAAGAGAAAGGAAGGCTAGAAGGGGCTGGAAGTAGGTGTTTCCCTTCCCCAATATTGGTTAGATTCTGGTAAAACAGTTTCCCCTGAGGGAAGTCTTTTGGTAAGGAGAAGAGAACTCTGCAGGCACATTTCAAAAAGGCTACCTTTCCTCTCCCTGTCAGGATGGATGAAAACATTTTTCTTTGATCTTCACAGTGAGAACCTGGTGGAGCTCCTGGAAGTAAAACATATGCCAGTTTTAAATTCATGCTAGTGGGGAGAGAATGTTCTCCTCAGGCTAGGCTTCCAGGAGTTCTTAATCTCTTAAAACTAGTTCACTGCTCCAGCAGGGAGGTTCTGCTTCCAGTAAGCTGTGTTTCTCTGTATCAGTGTGTCTCTCCAGCTTTGGGGGTGCTAGTTTACCTTGTGGCTTTGATTCTCTGACGGTGCAAAGAAGAGCTGTTGATGCTGAGTTTTTCAGCTTCTTTTTTGTTGTGAGGATGGAAGTTAGGACTTGCAAGCTCTTTACTTGTCCAACCAGAAATCAAAGGGCTCAGTTATTAGAATTTAGCATTTGGGCAAAGAGAATACATTTAAGAATTTGAGGATCATGGGAAAATACTAAATTATTTTACAATCTAATTATGAGGTATATGTATGTTAAAATAGGCACCATCTCAGTGATTTGTCAAGCAATAAATTTAAATGTAACTTTACATTAACTTTTAAAATTCAGTAAATGCAAGAGAGGTTCATATTCCAAAAGATATTACAGAATACTTAGTCTGTAACTTTGTTTTCTATCATTTTGGAGTCACATAAAACTCAGGAAATCCCATTCCCGTGACTTCCATTAGAGATTTCTACTCAAAGAAAACTCTGTTTATATTTATACATAAAATATTGACTTACATGAGTATAAGGCTTTATAATTTACCATATTTTCTATTAACGCTTTTTACTTATTTATTATAGTAATCTCTATACCCAATGTGTGGCTCAAACTCACAGCCCCCGAGATCAAGAGTCACATGCTCTTCCAACTGAGCCAGCCAGGCCCCACGGTATTCTTTACGTTTTCTCATTTGATACACTCATTACAATCCCTTCCTGAGGCAAGTAGGTCTGGAACCATGTTATGGGTGGGAATCTGGATTTAAGTAAGTTCTCTGAGGCTACAGAATAAGTGCTGGTCCAAAATTCAGAACCAAGTCTCAGTGCTCTGTCTACTGACGAGGCCAGCGGGTTAGAAAGATGAACTGAGCCTTCCTCATAATAAACTTACCAACTAAGCAGTGAGTACTAAACAAATTACTGATAAACAAGAGCCACGACACAGAACAAAATCAGTAAATACTTGCATCATAAAAAGAAAAAAATTCCTCTGGGTAGAGATGAAGTCACAGTGTCATTTTAGAGTTAAGAAATTTGGAGTTACTCGTCCCTCTGTCAATACAGCCCACAGAATTTGGGGATAGTTTAAGCTTTTATAATATATTATGTAATTTGGAACTTTCATTGTATCGTTTTTCCAGAAAACACCAATTTTCACTTATGTGGCTTTCAGCCTGCTGGTTTTTAAGTAGACTTTTGTTGTTGTTCCCCTTTCCCTCCCTTGATGCCGAGGTGACAAAAGGCGGAGCCCTCGAGGACTGGTGAGCAGTGGCATGGCTTTGAATCACCAAAGGGAGACATCCACTTCTCAGACCACGTCCTCTTGAGGAAAAACCCTATTATACTGCCAAAAATGCATATTGTAAACTTTCTTTTTAGCCTTACCCAAGGGGTCTACAGTCAGTTACTGGGGCAGCTATGTACAGGGGACTTCCCAGAGATATTGGACTCTGGCTCTGAATTGGCTCTTAGCCTGGAAACTCAGAAAGCCACTGTAATCCTCAAGTCAGAGTGTGGATGTGTAGAAGCTACAGTTTTGACCCAGGTCAGCTCAGAGAACCTATGGCTCACTGTTGTCTGCTCATGCCAAGGTTGTAAAATTCCTTTCAAGGTTTTATGTATTTATGGAAATTGGGTACTTCAGCATTTTGGCCTTCTAATACAATAAACGACAATAAAACATTTCTAGAATGATGTTAGGAATTTAAACTATAACAGACCTGTTACATTTTGCTGAGTCATTTGACCTATTTCTGAACAAGGAAAGAAATCCTATCCAAGTTCATGGAGAAAAAACTCTACCCTTGGAGTTGGTTCTTTTGAATATGAGAAGTGGCTTTCTGAAACGTTATTAGGATCCATAGTTTCCACTTCCTTTGCTCTATTATGTCAATATGAGAGATGAAATTATTTACTTTTATATATGTAGAGGAGTTACTATGTTTTTTAGTGTGTCTCGTTTTTGGATGAAAATTGTTGGAGATCTTGAGGGGCTTTATTTATTTATAAGAATGGTATCCACTCATTTTAGGGAGAGAGCATGAGTGGTGGGAAGAGCAGAGGAAGAGGGACAGACAGACTCCACACTGAGCCCGACATGGGGCTGGATACCACGACCCTGAAATCATGACCTGAGCCAAAATCAAGAGTCGGATGCTTAATTGATTGAGCCACCCAGGAGCCTGTGGAAGGGCTTAACTTAGTAAATGGCTTTTGAAAATCTTTTTTCTAGATGGAACTCGGATTTATTTTAAATAGCATTCTCATAATCAGATTGAAATAATGAAAACCTGTGTGTTTTCAAGCCTCTTTCCCTGTTTATGTCCTCTGATGACAAGTGGTCTCAACTCCCGAGTTAATAATGTGCCTGCTCCTGCTTTTCCCTGGGTCCAACCACCCGCTCGATCCACGTGGGTCACAAAACTGGAATTCTTTCATTTATTTCCACCCTCGGGGTTACCACTTCCGAATGAAAAAATGATTCTTTACCTTTCAAAGGCACTTCTTTAAAGCAAACTTGTATTACGTTCTCTGATAATTCAGTTTAATAGCGCATTTTTTTTTAGAGCTTTGAACATTTCTCTAAACTGGTATGATAGGAGAAATAATTGTTCGTATCAGTAGTAAGGTAAAATTGCTAAACAAAAAGAGGGTAAGAATACGGGTGGGGTTCTTTTACCTAGAGTGGCCATTCACCACATACAGACCATTACATACAGATTGAAGTATCTCTTCCCTTTCTTGCCTCCTCTCTCCCTCATCCCTAGTTCTATAGGCACCATTATTGCCAGACTATCCTACCAACTTGATCTAGAATATTGCTTCTTGCAAGGTATCAGTGTATGTGAAGCACCCACTCCTTCCAGCCTAACTCACAGCCACACAGAAATGGGAAGGAAATGCATGAAAAAGGAAAAGCTGGCTCCAGCGGTTGGGCATTTCTGTTTATCCATACACCTAACAGAGCCAGGACCTCACTAACACTCTCTGAATAGCTGAACCTGAAATATAGTATTCTTCAAAAATTTTTAAGTCCTGGGGGCGCCTGGGTGTCTCAGTCATTAAGCATGATTCCAGGGTCCTTCCTGGAATCGAGCATCGGACTCTCTGCTCGGCAGGAAGCCTGCTTCTCCCTCCACTCCCCCTGCTAGTGTTCCCTCTCTCACTGTGTCTGTCAAATAAATAAATACAATCTTAAAAAAAAAAAAAAATGTTTCAGTTCTGGATCCAGTCCTTCACCTAGCATGACATGGTTGTAACTAATACGTGATTTAACTGCCTCACTCCTCAAAATGTGGTCTGCACATCAGCATCTTCAGGGAGCTGTCAGAGATGCAGAAACTCTCACACTACTCTAGTTCTACTACCTTCAAATTGCATTTTAACAAAAATCTCCAGGTAATTTAGAGGGACATTAAAGTTTGTATTATGTACAAGTCAGAGCCATTATTATATAAAGTGGATTCTAAGTGGCAATTATGGTAGCTTTTAAGGACAGCAATCCGGAGGTTTTTGATAAAAATACATAAAACCTTTGACCAATCAATCCTACCTGCCCACCATAGCACCCCCCCAAGCCTATCTGATAGAAATAACAACACATGTAAGGGATTTGATTGTAAATAAAGATCAGTTTATTCGAACATTACACATACTGGCCATAAACAAGTGAAAGGAAGGAGAAAAGAAGGTAGGAAAGAGACCCAAGCCTGTACACACCAGTGGACACCAAAAGGAGAAGAGTTGAATCAATGATGGTCTACACACACCATAAAGTATTATTTGGCCATTAAAAACAATAAGGTAAAGGGGCACCTGCGTGGCTTAGTCGGTTAAGCATCTGAGTTTGATTTCAGCTCAGGTCATGATCTCACGGTCCTGGGATCAAGCCCTGCATTGAACTCCCCACTCAGTGTAGGGCCTGTGGGAGATTCTCTCTGCCCCTCTCTCCACTTACATTCTCTCTTTCAAATAAATAAATAAATCTTAAAATAAATAAATAAATAAATAAATAAATAAAGCAAGCCATACCAGTTAACTTGAAGTCATTTCCATTGCTAAGTGAGAAAAACAGAAAGAGTGTGGATATTACCATTTTTGTAAAATAATGGCAACCTACCTGTAAATAGATGTGTATATATGTACATATGTGTGTGATTACCTGAGCAAGTAAGAAAACAAAGACAGGTAGGAGTTGGGTAATTTGGGTGACCTGAGTGAAGGGAGAAGGGACCCAAGCCAAAAGAGAAAAGTGAAACAAAAAAGGACACTTAAAAAAGCCAATGGTATGAATTGATGCCACTTTAGCATTTATGTAAAAGTTTATGTAGACTTCAAATGGCAATTAAAAAAAAATAGTGAAGATTAAAAATGAGACTTCCTCTGAACATCAAGCCAGTATATGGACTCCCTTCCTTCGAGCAAGTGGGGGTTGCTTGATGCTTCTAAGAGAAAAAAGATTTTGGTTATCTTCCCAACGTGGGGGGAGGGAGGCTAGAGACACTGGGAAGTGGGCGCTCCCCCACTCCGCTCCTCCCCAACACACTGCTTGACTCCCTGGTGAGTACTCACACAAGCAAACCCAAAGGAGAGTACACTGGTGCCTGCCAAGCACAAGACCTGGCTCCAATAACACAACAGTGTAATGAGGGTAACAGACGGAGGCTGAGGGCACATTTTGCCTGCTGGTAAACATGCCTACAGCTGACCATCATAGCAACCTCCGTGAAAATGAAGAGTTAACTTAATTCTCACCTTTCATACTGATGAAGTATGTTATCTATTGATTTCCCTCCAACCATAATTAGGAAAATTTTAATTTCCTACCTAGTAGTTAAATGCTTTTCTTTTCCCGGCTGTGTACTTAAGACACCTTATGTCATATTGGTTCTTGTGCTTTTCTCTACCCCAACCTGTTACACTGAAGACGAAACCAAACCAAACAGAAACTTTCCCCAGATTGCCCAAATACATCAGACACAAAGTACCAAACTTGACAGAAGTTTAACACAGCTCTAGCATGATTCATGTTGTAAAGGAGGAAAAGTTCAATGTCTCTTTCCTCCACATTCCCACACTGAATGCTTATCCAGTGTTAGGTAAGTTCAAAGCATTCCACCAGAAGCCTTGAGGCCCCCCCATAGGAGTGGTCTGAGAGACAGAAGAGACTATTTACACCAGGAGAAAAACTACTGAGAACTCCAATGAGCCATTTCAACCTGTCTGCAGCGGGCAAAACCACCAACTATTGGCTTATCAACGCCAAAATGGTGAATTGTGTAACAAAGCATGTGTGTATGCCTACTATGTAACCCTTCTCCACTTTAACACAGGTCCTATGAACACACCCGTGACCTCAGTCTTTTCCTCTTCAATGATGCACTGCTTGTTTCTAGTCGGGGCACAGCTCATACTCCGTTTGAGAGGACTTCAAAATCAACCTACCAGTTCATTGCATCAGTGGCCCTTCATAGGTTACTTGTAGAGGACATTCCAGATTCTAAATGTATGTATGCTTTTTCTTCCAAGAGTTAAAGACCTTTAGAAACCCGTATTACATAATGCTCATTAACTATTAAAATATAAAGTAGGAAAAGTACTGGAATGTTCATTTGAAAGTTTGCAAATAGTTCTCCAAATAATTTTAGGATTTCATTAATGTAAACTTGCATCTATCGGAAATAGCAAAAGAAAGGAATGCTGGCATTGTCAGACAGGTACCCTACATATTAGGAAAACAACTTTCAAAAATCACAAAGAGAAGCACAAACCCACATCATCCTGAGCTCTTTGAAGCAATCTGACAAGAGAGCCACTACTCACCACAGCTTGTAAATGTTACAATTTTATACTTTTACCTATCACTTTTCCATTTTACTAGGACTCAATACTGCCTATAGATGTTACTAGTTTAGATTTTTATATGCTGTTTCCATTCCACTAAGATGAAGTGATTATTACAGTGATTATTACAGATTATTACAGTGAAGTGTACCTTTGCTTCCATAAGTTCATATTCAAGTTGATAGTTCTTCTGTAACTGACAGATTTGCAAAGATGTTTAGTAACAAACATTTCATTCATTAATAACCTCAATAGAACTGTCATCTGTTACGAAAAGAAATCCTACTTAAAAATACTAGGTCTATTTTTAGTTATTACCTACACTTTACTTGCCAAGCTTAAAAGGATCCTTCTCTTTTCTCAGTTTCTGCTAGGCAATCTGAATGGAACAGCTCTCATTCCAATACTCTTCACCGCATGTCAAGGCAGGACTTAAGGTTAAAGCTGGAATAAAGGTCTTATAGAAGGAACTCACCCTTTAAAAAAGGATTCCTGGGACGCCTGGGTGGCTCAGTTGGTTAAGCGGCTGCCTTCGGCTCAGGTCATGATCCCAGCGTCCTGGGATCGAGTCCCACATCGGGCTCCTTGCTCGGCAGGGAGCCTGCTTCTCTCTCTGCCTCTGCCTGCCTCTCTGCCTACTTGTGGTCTCTCTCTCTCTCTGACAAATAAATAAATAAAATTAAAAAAAAAAAAAAGTTAAAAGAGGATTTCTTCCCTTTAGTTTTAGCCTCATTTTAAATCTGAACCTGAGAAAAAATGAACACCAAAGGGGAAAATAAATATTTCCACCTAGAAAACAAACTCAACTGATATGAGTTACCTATAATCACCAGGAATGGTTAAAGAGGGTAGGACATCTGCTTTCAATCTCCCTTTAGTCAGCTGTGGTCTGTGTCAAAACATCACTATGTAACCCGCTAGACAGCTGGCACCCAGCTACATAGTTGGCTTAATTCCAACAAGGTGGTCCAGGCCTAGCTCTCAGCATCTCTACCTGCACCAACTCTTAGTGCAGACCTTTATTGGTTCCTTCTGGAGGGACCTTTACTGTCCTCCTTCCAGAAGGACCGAGACAAGGAGTTAAAGAACATGACATCATCTACCAGTCTTTAAAAATAACTGCTATTAGAATTACACAATCACAAAGATTATTTTAGATTATATTTGAATTATTCAGTATTTTTAGGAAGTTATATTCTAAACTGGACTTGTATCTGTTGGAATCCTTTTTAGTTTTCAAAAAATTCTTAAAGATGACTTGATCAATTTTGAATTTTGTAACATTTTCTTTTCTTTTGATTGTGACCTGCCAAGATTAATTAGTGGACCTTAAATATTTTTACAGATATCAAGAATGCATTTATTCTTCATGGTCCAAAACGTGAATGGATTTGTGCTACAGAGGTTGAGGATGATAAATTCCTATGGTTGTCAGTACTTCAAAGCGCAATCAAAAGTAGTATGGAGAAGTAAGAAAATATTATGGGTGCTAATTCTCCCTGGCAAAGACCGAGAGATCCCTGTTCCAGAAGATGCAGTAGGAAGCAGAATGATTTCTCACGGATGGGGAGAGTGAAGTAGGATGACCCATAAAGTCCCTCCTAACTTTTAACTTTATCATCTATGTTCAACTATGCAAAGAAATGTACAGAACAACAACTTGAGTCCAAAATTTTGAAGCACTTCTTTTGGTGGTTATTTTTCATAGGCAGTAAAATTTGACACAACAAAGATAATTGCATATTTGAAGTTTTGTTTTATGAGCTAATGAAAAAGTCAGAATAAAAAAGTGTTTCTTAAATGACCAGTCTAGAGAAATATTTTGTTGACTTACCAATCATATCATTATACATTTTCATGATATAATTATTGATTTTAAAATGTGTATAAAAATATAAATGGCAGTTTGGCAAAAAACCTGTCACATGTCTTTAATATGAATATATTCCTCCAGAGAGCATTAAAAATAAATTCCTACAAAGTACTAAAAGTTTCCTATGATTTTTGAAGTGTTTTTTGGTTGCAAATTTAAAATTTTTAGACCCTCCAAGTAAGAGGCTTTAAAAAGTTAAATTAGACATTGCTAAATTAGAAGGCTGTTGGGGAAAAAAAACAACACAAAATACCTTTAAGATACAAAAATAAAGGGCTCCTGGGTGGCTCATTGGTTAAGCATCTGCTTTAGGCTTAGGTCATGATCCTAGGGTCCTGGGACCAAGTTCTACATTGAGCTCCCTGCTTAGTGGGGGATCTGCTTCTCCCTCTGCCACTCCCTGTTGCTTGTGATCTGTCTCTCTTAAGTAAATATATAAAAGATTTTTTAAAAAGAAACAAATATAAAGAAGTTAAGACAATTCTGTTTGAAGAGAAACAGCAAAACACGTGTTTCGTGGTCTTTTGTATCTGTAAAACCTTCATCTAATTATTTAACAAACTGAAGTCATAACCTGTTAGCCACTTGGAAACTTCTGCTAATGTATGCAGTAATAGTAATATTTTTTACTTAAAGTTGATATTGATCTTGGAAACTTTCACTTGTCAGTTTCCTTTTTGTTTCATATTCCCCTTTAAGATAGTAAAAATCTACTAGTACAATCTAGGATTGTGAACTGGGCTATTTTAAACATTTTCTTTTTTCAATAAACATATAAATTCCTTCTAATTCTTAAAAATTTAAATTGTTGTTAAAAAACGCAGAGAAGTTAAAATATTGTGCTGTTTTTTAGTGTAAAATCACACCTTGATTCTGTTACGATATATCCATGCAGCCTAACATCTATGATCCCATAGAATAAGCCATTAAAAGGAATATCTGCTGTTAGTCAGCAGTGAATGCAAATTTACATATATGGTCAAAATGTATATATCATATAATATGGAACAAATCCTAAGACATTTTTTCAACCTGAACAGGACACACTTCAGAAGCTCTGTTAATAGGAAAAACCAGTCTCTATGACCAAAGATTGGATGACAAAATAGCTGAGAAAATGTAGCAACTGATAAGCATAAGTTTCTAACTAAGACTTAAGTGCATAAATCATGCAAAAAATGATGATGTTTGCATGTGGACAGTACTTATGTCGTTTGTGGTTCAACACTTTCCCTTTGCTTCCAGGGGACAATTAAGACCTGACTTCATAGCTATTTCATAAGTTTACATGACTGCTGAGTTAAAAATCTCACACACAACAATTTTAGGTTACTGGTGAAACTGCTCAATTTTCACTGGGAAAATTATAAAATCTGACCTCCAAGTTGAAGCCTAAAAGTACCACATGACTCCTAAAGAATGCTGATTATGGTTAAAGAAGGCCTCATCCAATACAGTTCTTTAAAATAAAAAATTCAGTAGGAAACTCATTTTCAAGATTTTTACAAAATACAGATGCTTTATGTAAAATATTAAACCTAAAAGACAAATTGACAATTTATTTTTTTGACTTTTTTTGCAAATATTTCAGTCTCTGCTTGAGATACAAATGGGAAGGCCATTCTGTAAATCAAATCAGTGTGAGGTTCTGGCCACTTAAGTATACTGGACCAATGTTGTGTATTCCTGATACTATGGAGTAAGAAGGGTGGGCTATGCCAACAGACACAATATCTCCTCCAGGAAAAGTCATCCTGACCCTTTTATTGTTGAAATTAAAAAATAAAAGATACTTAAATACAGGTGAACATGTAGGGCAAAACAGAATCATAAAATTTAATGTTGAATTAAGCAGTGAGCTGAGTGTTTGGGTCTCCAAACTGGCTTGAACCCAAAACTGCTTAAAAACGGGTATGTTCACAGTTAACGGCAACTGGCTTATAGGTGAGAGAATGGTCGAAGCTGTTCCAGTTGAACTTCCAGAGAAATTCTCTCCTCAAGAACATCCTGAAAAAGATGCAAAGTCATGTTTCAAAGCATATAAAAATGAAGGCACATCTAACAACAACTCAGCATCAAGAAAACAATTTCAGTTTGTTAAGACAAAGGGAGAGTCATTCATATTTTAAGAGGATACTTCAACTTAGCAAGGAGTTTCTTTATATGTCAGTACTATTAAAATATGACCTTAAAATCTTTTTCTTACCAAATAAATCAGGGTAATAAAATATTTTTTATAGTTATCAGAAAAGCCAGTATTTGCAAATGGGGTTACTAATGCATGCATTTTGCATAAAGCCTACCCCCTGCAGTAACAGTAGATGAACCAATTAACACAGATTCTTTCCCTTGGTGATGTTATCTGGTCCTGGTAACTCCTGAACCTCATCTGACTTTTGGTTTCACAAAGAATAAGTTTATTTTGCAATCAGAATTTCTAACCACTGTTGATTGTGAGCAGTCTTTTCAGATAGCCAGAAAATCCTAACTCATCTTTTTTTTCTCGAACATGCTCAGTTTTTTAACCAGAACCATTTCCTATTTTGTACCATACTTCCTATTTTCTTTTCAAGATAGAGAGAAAAGTGATTTTACAAATAGCTCCTATATACATGTTTCTATAGGTGCCTTTAGTTCTTTAGGAAAACAAGTGTCAACAAAATTTTCATTATCAAGGTAAGGTACTAGTAAGCTTATCCTTAGTTTTATAGTCTTCCTTTACAACAGACCAAATTCATAATCACAGAATGACTACAAATATTTTCTCTGATCAAAGAGCTATACAAAAATATCATTCATTCACAGATATTTACCAATTCCTAACATGCGCTAGATTTTTAGGGATAGAGACAGGATGGTTACAAATTTATCTAGGGAGTCCTCGCTGACTTTGATGTCCTGCCTGAGCGTTAACACATCCCTCTCTCTTTTCTCTCAATGTATTTTGGTTTGGAATTTGGAACACACACACACACACACACACACACAGAGAGAGAGAGAGAGAGAGAGAGAGAGAGAGAGAGAGGCACCCTGAACAGAAAAAATTATGACTTTCAGTGAGTTCATTTTAGTAGGGAAAAGAGACAAATGTGCCATAGATAAAAATACCAGATAGTGTGATAAATGCTGGATGAGGGGTACCAACAGAATATTATGGGAACAAACTAACTCTGCATTCATTTTACACTTTCATGGACTCTTCTCTCATCTTTGTGGTTTATAACCTTGCTACTCAAAGTGGGACCAACAGTCCAGCAGCATTTCCATCATCTGGAAGCTTATGAGAAATGCAGAATCCTCAGGTCCCTTTCCATATTTAATATGAATCAGAATTTGTATTTTAACATGATCACTGACTAACTGTATACACACTGAGATGTGAGAGTCACTGGTTTATAAGATATAAATGCTTAATGTTGGTAAACCATAAATGATTCTAGCTCATTTTTATTTGCAGAGATTCAAAGAAATCACAGTGGTAAGAAAGAAAAACATATCCATTCCTCTCAAGTGTAAATGATGGGAGTACACACGGGCCATAAGCATCACTTCTACCTAAGGCTTGTCTGTCCTTTTCCACATGGAAAATGATCTCAACTGTCCCCATCTTCTTTAGACCAGTTTATCTCTAAGAGACTCTGAGTTGTCTTTGATAAAAGGATAAACCAACAATACTCAAGTCATCTGAGAATTAAGTAAGAGTATAGGGAACCACATATATCATCTTGGTGGTGCTCAAGGTCACATTTCCTCTCTTGGGTTTCATTATGAAAGTTCAGGAATATTATAGGAACAGTGATGCCATATATATATGTGCATATATATATGAGACATACACGTATGTGTGTCGTGTATATATATATATATATATATATATATAAATATATGGTAAGACAATCAGATCAGAATTGAGTATAAAAAAAATCCTTCTAATATACAAAGATTCAACGGTGTAAAAAACATTTTAGATACACATTTCTCTTACTACCTGGGAAGTTTCATACTAGCTTAAAAATGCTGGATCACTTCTAAGCTCCAGTTAACTGAGATGTTCTGAGTCCATGGAATTCCCCAAGTAAAGATTCAGAATACCTTTAATTGTTGCTGCAATTCACTATTCAATCTGGCCAAAACTGTGTTGGTTTCCTTATTGCGTCTAATTGATGCCTGAATTGCTTTCTTATCTTTTCCAACAGACCTGAGAAAATAAGAGGGCAAGAAAATATGACTGTCATTTATCTTTAAACTCTCTCCATTCTTCCCTGACCTGTCTCTAAATCCAGAAAGTAGAGGGAACATCTTTTGCCTTAATAGCATAGCTCAACATCATTTGCTCAGTTTCAGTGGTCAACCAAAAGTATCTAAGTTTCAGAAGATTAAGTTTTATTGTTTTTGTTCTCATTCTTTTTCTGTAGAATCACCTTTTAGTCCAGAGCAGGTAACCATTTTTCTATCAACAACCACATAGTAAATATTTTAATCTGTGGGCCATCTGATTTCTGCAGCATATTCTTGTTTTTGGTTTCTTTTTCTCTTTTCTCTCCCTTCTCTTTTTTACACCACATATAAAAGCCATTTTTAGTTCTGGGCCTTAAGAAAATAGGCCACGGGATGAATTTGGCCCATGAAGCCTAGCTGGCTGATTCTTGGCTCAGGGCAACCATAGTTAAAATCTTATTGTTACTCTATACTAATTTTTAAAAAACTCTGCTCTAGGGTTTGCATTAGGTTGTTAAAATGAAGCTGGAATTGAGCCAGATAACAGAAAGGGGGAAAGTGGGGAGAATATTACAACTACTCAAAAAACTCTCAAAGAGGAGCACCTGGGACCCTCTTCTCAACTAGAGACCCAGTCTGACCATAATTTCCTTCATTCTGATACATTAAGTGCTGTGCTTTTTGCCCCTTTTGTCTAGGGACAGCTCTGATTACCTAGGAATTGAAGGCTGTGATGCAAGCACAGCAGCTAAGACACCTGTCTTTTGTGTGTGTTCATCAACTTCTGGTTTTAATTCATCTTCTGATTTCAATCTTCTTCGAACAGGTTTAGGTGGTGGAGCAAGAGGTGTGGTGCCTTTGCTCTACAAGAGAAGAAGTCCGTTAACAATGGGGATGTCTTCAAGACATTCACAGTTACTCAGCACTTTACAACATCATTTTCTTTCTTTACACTGCTTCTTCTCCAAAAATTAAAAGTCACCTGACCCACTTTTTAAAAAAAAATATATTTTATTTGTTTATTTGACAGAGATCACAAGTAGGCAGAGAGGCAGGCAAAGAGAGGCGGAAAGCAGGGAGCCTGATTCGGGGCTCGATCCCAGGACCTTGAGATCATGAGACCTGAGCTGAAGGCAGAGGCTTAACCCACTGAGCCACCCAGGTACCCCACCTGTCCCACTTTAAAACAATTTATGTATTTTTAACATGGCTAAGTTCAATTTCAATGTGAAAGGGTGTTCCTGGGTTGACATCACAACTGTGAAATATACCTAACCAGACACTTTTTTAAAAAAAGGGTGACATAAGCTCCTTGAGGCCTAAATCTGACTCAAAACTGTAATATTCATGATTTAAATATTAACAAGGAAGATGTTCAATATATATACTGCTTAATAAATATAAAAGGGTGTCTCCAGGGGCCCCTGGGTAGTGCAGTAGGTTAAGCATCTGACTTCGGCTCAGGTCAGGATCTCAGGGTCCTGGGACTGGGCTCTGTGTAGGGTTTCCCGCTCGGTGGGGAGCCTGCTTCTCCCTCTCCCTCAGAGCTCCACCTCGTGCTTTCTCTCTCAAATGATCTTTAAAAAGAAAAAAAAAGGAGGGGGAGTCTCCAGAAATATCCATCCATTATCATTACAGGATTTCCTAGTCAAAAATACTAAAATGTGTTTCTTCTTTTAAGATTTTATTTATTTATCTGACAGAGAGAGACACAGCAAGAAGGAACACAAATGGGAAGTGGGAGAGGAAGAAGGAAGCTTCCTGATGAGCAGGGAGCCTTGATTGCAGGGCTGGATCTGAGGACCCAGGGATCATGACTTGAGCCAAAGGCAGATGCTTAACAACTGAGCCATCCAGGTGCCCTAAAATATGTCATCTTAATAAAGCAATTTATAAAGAAATAGAAAGCCAGGCAATTCTTTAAAAACAATAACTAAGATGCACAAAAATTATAACTCCCAAATACGATTGGACACTGTTAAAAATTCTGTATTTTCCCTCAACAGATTCAAATATGTTATTTTGGTATTTACCATAACCTGATCTGTTAATAAATAAAAATGACAATCAACTGCCATATCTTTGGTTAAATACTATTTCTGATTTGTTGCTGTGAGCTGACAAAAATAAAATTCACTATTTAAAAAATATCACAAAATATGGTAAAAAATAGTGTCAATAGAGTAGTTTAAGCACTCTCAGAAGCACATGCTGTAATAACTACCGGGAATCTCTGCGTGATAACAAGGAAAAAAACTACCAAAACTTTTCTTTCAGTGGAAAAACATGCAAATACCTATAATTAACTTTGCAATACAAAAACCAGATAAGAAGGATTGACATACATAGATAGATGGATGGACAGTATGTGATAATGCAAGTATAGTAAAATATTAATGGTACAGTCATGGTGTGGGTTTACTGATCTATATAATATAAAATTCTCTCAATTTTACTTTATATTTAAACCTTTTCATAATAAAATGTTGGGGGAAAAATTATTCCCAAAACGTCAAAGAAAGAGAGCACAACACCCTTAGAGGGTTGGTAATTTTTCTTTATGACACTTATGACTGCAATAAAACAAATGGAATTTGACCAATAAGGAAGTTGTACTTTCCAAATGTGGAAGAATGTCACCACCATATAAATTCTGAGAACCTATGGCATATACTAGTTGACAGACCATCACCTCCTAGAATTTTTAAACAGGCAGACCCTTTCTGAAACAGACCAAATACATTACAGTTAAAGGCAGTGGAATGGCTTAGATACTCTGCAGTTAACTTCATTTCTAAGATCTTTGTCATCTTTAAAATCTTACGAAGTGAAAATGATGTCATATAACTTTTTATATGTACAAAATAATCAATATTATAGAAGACATCACGTACCACATTGGCGGGGACACTAGCAGCTGTCTTTTCTTCAATTTTACTATCTGTTTTGGCAACTCGAAGAGAACTTGCAGAAGAATCAGAAGATTTTTCAACCTAGAGATGAATATATTATCATTCCTAATTATACATAAGCAGTATATACATAAACAGTATATTATGCATAAATATGTATGCTAACAAATTGGAGAGTAAAATGTTAAGAAAATATTCATTCTCATAATAGGGACTGTGAGAAAACCCTGTAAAAATGGCCATTCTCTATAGCGAAGGGTGGAGAGCAGGAGAGGGCTGAAAATGCAGCCCAGCACTGTTTGGAAAGTTCTTGTGGTGGGGTCAGGGGGATGCCTCTGCGCCAGAGGCGTGAGTACCAGTACCCTGTACACACCTGTACTTCCCCTCAGGCCCTCCCCTGCCTTCCTGATAGCATAGGCCATACCCCAAGTGGCCCCAGGGCTAGATAAAAAGTTTCAGGCTCAAAGAAGTGGCTAGCAGAAGTTCCTGCCACTAGATCTGAAGAGCATCTCCTAAACACTGTCTGTAAAGATGGAATCTGGCAGCCCATGGTCTGTAGGTCTAACTAATGTGACTCACATCGTATGCATGGAGTATAGCTAGGGTAACCATAACCACTTGTTACATGCAAATCTTCACCAAATCACACATCAGATGCGAGCCCCTGAGCAGTGTTTTAGGCATGCCCGGATGGTTGTTTGTGCCTTTTCCCATGACAGCTAACTTCTACCCAGATTCTGATTTTTTTCTTTAAGATTTTATTTATTTATTTATTTATGTAGTTGATGGGGAGAGAGAGAGAGATATAACAAGCAGGCAGAGAGGCAGGCAGAGAGAAAGGGGGAAGCAGGCTCCCTGCCAAGTCGAGAGCTTGATGCAGGGCTTGATTCCAGGACCTTGAGATCATGACCCGAGCCAAAGGCAGAGGCTTAATCCACTGAGACACCCAGGCGCCCCACCACATTCTGATTCTCATTAGGCATTATACTGTAACATGCAGGTATCTAAGGCCAATTAACTAATTAAGAAGCACAGACTCAGGGAATATAAATTCTCTAAAGCAGGAGTCGCAGATATTTTACTCGCTGATGTCCACTCTGGTATCTGCTCTTTTAGAGGTTCCTCTGCTTACAGACCTGCTTCTGAATATAATGTGGGAAGAGTTTCCCAGCAGAAAATTAAATAAGCCCTTAAAACTGACCGGTAAGACCTCTGGATGTTTCTCGGCTTCATCATCTTGTTCTTCATTGACGTTTGATGCAGCAAATACTTCAAATTGGCTGAAATCTGCAAAATTTGGTTGCTCTGGTATCTGCTGGGGTGAGGTACTAGTGTGAGTGATTAGGGCATCGGCATCCACTGGGCGATGCACAACGGGACCAGGAGCCTACACAATGGGTCAGGATGAAGGAACACACACTTCATTAGTCTATCACCGCCAGCTACCTTCTTCTTTGAAAATATACTGTAGAGATGCTTTGGTATCTGTAAATTCAGGGAGATGAGCGACGGTAGCATCTAGCTCTAAAAACTGTAAGTGGACTGCTGAGACACTCAAAAAGTTAAGATGACAAACCTTCAGTAAGAAAGATACTTTTGCAAATTCTTATTGCAAAGAAAGTACATTAAAGGAGAGGAAGGGTCTGGTCTTATTCTTTGACTCTGTACTTGCATCTAACTTTTTTCTTAATTAGGCTACTGCACAATAGTCTGTGCTTTTAACTTTTGTTTTTGTTTTTTAATGTTTCTGGAAAGGTTATTTTGAAGTGTGAAAACCACTGCTCTAACTATCCTCCCAACACTTCCGTGTACTTCCCTTCAGTTCGTCCTCCCCTCCTTTGCCAGAGCAATCCTTCTAAAATCTTTAATCCAAATGTAACTTCTGGCCAAGCACTATGGAAATTACAGTGAATGAACAGGTAAGTCGGATGCCCTAATGAAGCAGTGCAGTGCAGGATAAGAGACAAGTACACGAGGACTTAAGACAGCGTGAGTTTATGACAGCGGCAGTACAGGGTGCTACAGGAAGAAATCTGCACGCTCTTCCCTGCTTACCCTTTAAAAATTCTCTCTCCTATAAGACTTCTGTCCTTAGTATGATACAGAGATACTCTGCCTTTTTCCCACCTCTTCTGCCTCAGTCCCCATCATTTGGCGGCCCTGAACGAACTCTTGTTCCCTGGAATATGCCAGGCCACATCATTCCTTCTGAGAGGAGTGCCCTCTTGATCTCTCAAGTCTGTGCTTGAAGTCTCACTTCCTTCATTTTACTTAACACCTTTCCAATGTGATCCTTGACTTTACTGGTTAGTCAAGCTGTGCTGAAGCATTTCATAAATATATCTAGCACAGCCCTTCTACTGTAATTGTTGTTTGTAGGTCTGTCTTCCCCACTGGACTGGTTCTTGAGTCAAGTGACCAACTCACTGGGTTTCACAGTTCAACCCAAGACAAGTATTTTTGCTGAGAGTTTAGATAAACAAAATATTTAAATTTCAGTATCTTTGATGATTAAGAAACCATCTTTTTAACTTCAAATAATCAACTTCATTGTAGGAATCTAACTCAGAAAAATCAACCAAATTCATTCATGTAAAAGGCAGTTGGCCAGTCAGTCAAATAAAAAACTATCAGCTATAATCCAGAATCTGTCTTAGAACCTACTAGATGAAAAGAATTTCAAGCTGGCAGGGATGAAGCGGTCAATTTACATTTCCTTTACGGACGGAGTAACATCTCCAGGAAGCTGCAGTGAGGTCATGGAGCCTCTGCTAGACCCAGGACATGTCCTGGGTCTGGACAGGGACATCTAGACAGGGACATCTCCTATCTCCCAACCACTGTTCTCTCCACTAAACCTTCCATTATCAAGACATTATCATTTGGTCCACTTTTAAAGTTTCTATCTAATCATTATTCTTGACTTCCAAAATAAGACTTAGCTTCCCTGAATAAAATGCTCATTAAGAATGACAATTAGGTAATTCCCAATCTTCAAAAGAATTCTAGAGTAGAAGCAAACCCTAACAAATATAATTGGTCAGTAATGAATACATTGGAGAATTACCTGTGAGGGCTGTGGTCTTGGAGGCACTGCAGGAGGATGGGCAACAACTCCAGCCTGTTGTTGTCCTAAGTAAATACACAGATTGTCTTTTTAGTAAATACATACTCTGCTAGTAGAACAAACAGGCGGAGTGAATGTGATCAAATGATAAAGACCGCTAAGAATGCCTGGTAAGTATCAGGAGGCATTTGGTATCCTGTAAAACTATCTAGGTATGACCTAATGACCAAGACTAATGACCTTTTCTCAGACCTCTTATCTTTCTTTCTTTTTTTTTTAAGGGAGTTGTTTTGTGTGTAGCCCAATGTGGCGCCTGAACTTGTGATCCTGAGATCAGGACCTGAGGTGAAATCGAGTCGGACGCTGAACTGACTGAGCCACCAGGCTCTCCCAGACCACATTTCTCTTGTTCTATTGCGCGAGGCACTCTTGACAAGCTTGTTTCCGTAATATTAACCATTCTTGGCTTTCTTCTATTTCTGAATGTTCTTCAGCTATAAAATATGCAGACTTCCAAATTTTCTCTTTGCATCTAATACTTCACTCAATCATTTCTATGTAAATGATTCTCAAATAATATAATCTTTCTTAGCCCACACACCCAATGGCCTACTATTATAACCTCTTTTCCTCAACATCCCAAACCATAACATCTAAAAACAGAACATCATCACCCTCTGATCCTAATTTTTCTATACTGATCAACATTTATTAATAACAATAAAACCAGTTATATAAAAATTAAAACCTTGGAATAAGTTATGAGACTTTTCTCTCCTTTGTCAGCTAACTGAAGACCTATCAGCTTTCTCTTCTTGATCTCTCCACATGCTTGTTTTAAAATCTCTTGCAGCATCTCTCGGAGGTTCCTATCTTTATCATGAAAACTCAAACACATTAAGGGAAAAAAATTTCCTCTCATCTGACACCTTTTAAACTCAAAATTTATCTTCAGATAATTAAAAAAATAAGACACAGTAAGAGAATATAAAATAAAAATGTTGTGCTCTTTAACAAACTTTAAAATCAAATAATAGATTATTATGGTTCTCTAACCCTTACCTGTGGTGACTGCAAAGGTCCGATTCATATCTAAAGAGGATGATCTGGAATGAGAAGGCTGTGGCCTTGGAGGGGGAGGTGGTGGTGCAGTATTATCAGGCGACGTTCCTGAATGAGACCTATAAAATTCATCCCATTAAAACTGGTCATGTTATAGGTACTGGAGCTTTTTTCTTTTTAAGCTTTCAAACTTGGCTAAACAGTTAAAGGATCTTACTGGTGTGACAAATTTCTCAAGTGGCATGTAAGTATTACAATGAATAAGGGCAAGATTGTTTGATATACATTAAATAAGTAATTATTCAATGTGGCAAATAATCTTTTTATGAAGCATAATTATATGTTTTTTCAAATTTCAAAAAATTTGAAAAGGAAGTTCATTATTAAACATGATAAACTCAGTAGACACAACCTAGTAACATTTTCCCATTCAATTAAAGATAGTATTAGTTTGAAAAACCGTTTTCACAAAAGGGAAAGACACGGTTAGCTTTCACCTTATTTAAAGTCTGAAGTTTGGTAAGCTGAAATAGAATCTGGCTCAACTACGTGAGGTGCCCATTTCTGTGTCCCCACAGACAATCTCATTATAATGGTGGCTGTGCTCATTTTGGACCCGCCCTAGAGATTCACATGTTTGCCACCAAAGTCTTCTGTATCCTGAAAAGAGTCACATGGACTCTGGGAATCTGATCCTCACTTGTAGGGATAAAAAGGAAAATGAAATCCAAGATGACTGAGGAGAAGTAATTATACAAAGAAGCAGTCTGAGTCTGGAATTTCTTCCAAGATGCGATACTACTAGTCTCTCTTTATATTCTCCAAGCATGTGGCAAAAGGATACTTAGTATGTATAAAGATGAGGGGAAAAAGATGCTTCTGTCCTGCACACAATTTTTAGCGGATGCTTAAGCCCTTACAGACAAATCCTTGCCACCTTCATCCTATCCCATACCTTTTGTATTTATGCCTGAGAAGTTATATGTAACGCAGATCTCCAGGATAGGTAGGGAGCCCAACACTAGGTGTGTGCTTCTAGATGGCATCTTAAAATACAGAATTCTGTGGGCACTTGCCATAAGGCTATACAAAGAAATCTGTACATTTATTACTTAAACAGACTCTCAACTGCTGACTTACAAAAAGGACTATATTAAACTGCTAATCCTAACTATAACTCTTTTTAGGCCTTCGAGAGGATACCATGGGAATAATAAGGGCTCCTCTTGTTTTCCTATTAAAGTTGAAAAAGAATCAAAATTATTTTCCTTCTACTTAAATCAACAGTTAACTTAATAGCCCTCAGAGAACTGAAGAATAGAGGAAAATAATTTATACTTGGCTCTAAAAGAATTCTTAATATTAAAATGTAACAAGGTATTTTAATATGCTTTTTATTGACAGAAATACTGACCTTTGATGAGTTACATTGTTTCCAATCTGTTCTGGGTCCGAAGTAAAAGAGTCTGAACTACTGTACCCATCTGCTGATAAATGGAATATACCCTATTTAATAACAATTTTTAATTCACTTCTTACCCTATATACTCTAAACAAATATAATAATTATTATTTCAAATCAAAGATATTTAAAGACTGGCTAATAGGTTAACAGTTCACCTGAGTGTTATTAAATGTAAAAAATTACATACAAATCATGTTAAACATGACATATTTAAGTTATAATCTAGGAAAGTTAATATAGGAATAAAAAACTGCTTAGACAATAATAAAATTTATGACATAAACCAGATATTTCCCATTTTTCACCTCAGAAAATATCTTTTCCAAATCCTCAAAATCTTATGAAGGAGCAAAGTCCCAAAGGCAGACTAATGGCTGTGACGCAATGACAAATTTTTAAATAGAAAATCAGGGACAATGTAAAGGAACATTGCTATTTACTTTCAAGGATTACAGACTGAAGAGACTGGTTATTTGGTTCAGTTTCACTTCAAAATGTGTCCCTTTCCTTTTTCTTAGCAAATAACTGAATTGTTTAATTGGTACAGAAAGGATGCTAAAACTAACATATTTCCATATGGATGTACCAAGAGGCATCTCAAACTTGAGATGTCCAAAACTCAACTTCTGTTTATCCCCCCCAAAAACCTACTGTTACCACAGCTTTCCTCAATTCCCAGTGGCTCAGACCAAAATTCCCCGAATTGCCCATGACCTCCCAGCCCCATCCTGTATCACACAGGTAAACAAATCCTATGCTCTTTTCTTACAAAATACAGCCAGAATCTGACCACTTCTCAGCATTTCTACTGCTACCACCATAGGCCAAGCTGTCCTCTTCTCTTGTCTGTATTATTCTTATTGTTTTTTAAAATGACCTTTCCTGTTTTGACTCTTGCTTTCTTGGGGCCTATTACCAATACAGCATAGTGATCCTCGTTAAAAAAGGAAGGTCAGAGCAGAGCACATCTCCATTCAAAATCTTCTAATGGCTTTTTGTCTCATTCAGTAAAAGCCACTCTTACACTGCTCCCCGATTATTCCTCTACCACTTGCTACTTCTGCCAGCCAAATGTTTTTTTTTTTTTTTAAGATTTTATCTATTTGATAGAGAGAGTCAGCAAGAGAGCAGGGGGAGTGGAAGAGGGAGAAGCAGGCTTCTGATCCCAGGACCCTGGGATCATGACCTGAGCCAAAGGCAGACACTTAACGACTGAGCGACCCAGGTGTCCCATATGCTAACTGATTATATTCCAGGTGTTTGCCTGCTGATCCCAGCAGAAGGCAGTTCTCTAAGCAGGGCTTCACATGTGCCGTTTCCTATGCCTGAAACGTCTTCCTTCAAATATTCATAGCCGAATCCCTCGTCTCCTTCAAGTTTTAACCCAAATGTCATCTTTTGGTAAGGTCTTCTTTGACCACCTTATTTAAAATGTCACTCCCTCTTCCTTTTCCCAGCTTTTATTCTTATCAAGTGTATTTATCTCCTAAGACAGGAGTTAAGATTTTTTTTTTTCCTCTTACATCCCTTACAGAATGGAAGCTCCACAAAGGCAAAGATTTTCCTTCTGTTTTAACTGCTAAATCTCAAGTGTCTAGAACAGAGCCTGCCATATGCTATTCTTTTAACATATGCTGAATAAATGCATGTACACACAATTTCCTGTGAGACAAAGGAGTGAGGGGGAAAGAGTCCATGGACTAAATGTGGTTAACCGAGAGAGATGACAAACAGAAGCAGGTCCGGCAGGCAATAAGTAACCATTTACTCATACAGAGGGCAGGGTATTTAAAAGGGTTGACTCATCTCCACCTTACTCAGTAAAGGTAATATGAAATAGCTATACATTTGAATTATTCAGATTCTAAGTCCAGACTTAATCAACTTCAAATGGAAACTGCAATACTATTTTTCTGCTTACCTACAGTATTTCCAGAAGCAAATTTCACCGATGAATTTATTTTACTTTCCTCTGACAGGTCAGATGGTTTCACAAGTAATGGGCTAGTGGGATTAGTATGATCTAATAGAAAATTAATAGGTAGAAGTACAAGAACTGAATTAATAAATTCATAAACTTCAGAGTATAAGGCTTCATTTATATATTCCAAAGAAGTAGCAGATAAACCTCAGGAGATACAACACAAAATAGCATTTTCAATAAAAATATAAGCTTTTTCATATAGAATTTTGTTTTCTGCCATAACAGAAGATAGGGTATAACAAAACAGTCAATTTACATGTTCATATTGTTAATTTTTCCCTTCAGAGTAATTGCTTAAAACACCACACAAATGGTTGTAAAATTAAGTAATTTATGATGCTGACTTATACAGAAAATATATATACTTTTGAGAAAATAAATATACCTCTAACTAAAGCATTTAATCTAAAATGAGGAGAAACTTCAAGAGTTTAAGCAAAACAATGTCAAAGCCAAAATTTATTTTAACCTATACCTCCTCAGTTAAAATCTGAACGTACTTTAAATCTAAGTTCACAGCAGTCATCATAAGAACCCACAGGGTTGGGGCACATGGGTGGCTCAGCCAGTTAAGCGACCAACTCTTGATTTCAGCTCAGGTCCTGATCTCAGGGTCTTGTGACGGGAATCCTGTGTTCTGCGTGGAACCTGTTTAAGATCTTCTCTCTCTTTCCTTCTGCCCCTCCCATTTCTCCTCCCCCAACCCCCACCCTGCCCCCCGCTTACATGTACTCTAAAATAAATAAATAAAATATTTAAAAAAAATACAACCCACAGGGTATTAGAAAAGTCATATTTCCAAGTGTCCTTATTTTTTAAACTTTATAACATAAATTCAACAGTTTCCCTTTTCTTAAAATTTTTTAAAAGATTTATTTATTTGAGAGAGAAGAGAGTGTGTGCTGGAGAAGTGACGGAGGGGGTGGGGGAAGACAGAGAGAGAGAAAGAATCCTCATGCAGACTCCCTGCTGAGCTTGGAGGCTAACACAGGGCTGGATCCCAAGATCCCACAATCATTACCTGAGCCAAAATCAACAGTCAGGTGCCCAAATGACTGAACCATTCAGGAACCCCTCGACAGTTTCCCTTTTGCAACTGTCATATTAACTGAACAACATATACAAGCATACATATATATGTATACTTCTGGAAAGTACCATTAAAAAAATAAAAAATTATGTAAGAAATTCGAGCCCTCAAAGAATAATTGTGTATTTCAGTTAGATGCTAGTCTAAATTATAATCCAGCAACAGCTTCCTTACCACTGCCAGTTCTTTTCAGTTCCATTTCCTGCATGTGGATTTTGCTTGGAGTCATACGAATGGGAACTGGATGAACAATAGCGGTATCCTAAAGACAGATGGGAGGAAATACAGACTTTGCATTAAAAATGCCAAGCTGATACCACGAAATAATCAAAACTAACAACACTTTAAATAGACTTTTTTATTTATGCTAAGGAAAGCATGAAAATAAATTTCTTAATTATAAGTTTTAGAATTACATGTGAAAAATCAAGTTCACTATGTGTGCCTAATAATCTGACTTCTTTTATAAAAAGTGCATTTTAACTTTTGAGTGGTTAAAGATTTGAGTGAAAAAAATAAGATCTATAAAACTACCTAAGGTTGAAGATAATATTCAAAGGCAAAGTGTAAGATGATCTCATGATATTATATAAATCTGAACCTTTGAGGTTAAAGCGAACTATTTCATGAGAACCCAAAGACTAACAGACTGAACTTTTTTTCCCCTAAACTGCTGAAAAAAATTTGACATTCACTTTTTTCCCATATAAAACAAAGGTAATAGTGCTTGCTATATTGTAAGTCAGCACGATACACAGTTTCTGCAGATTAGTCCTACAGAGCTATTTAAAACTTCCACAATGGCATCCATTTTTAAAGAGGCATAAGTAAATCCTCCTCTTTAACATTCCAGTATTTTTCTTAAACCTTTTCATGACTGAAATATAACTGATAATCCTTAACTTCGTGAGTGGCAAGTCTAGTTAGGGGATTAAGGAAAGTGGTAGTAGAGACCTTCTGAAAAGAGTGCAAACAGCAAAGTAAGAAGAGAGGACGAAGATATAAGCCTCTCAGAAAGAGAACAAAACGAGAAAGGTGCTCCTGGGGCCACATGTAGGCCTGGTCCTGGGAGCTGAGACCCACCGGGGAGGAACAGAATAGGATCGGGCATTTGCCTTAACAGCAAGAGACCAGTACTGGTAAGGGGGCTCAGCTCTTTCTGTGAGGTATCAGTTCATATTTTGTATATGCTGCAGCTAAGGACAGAACTTGAGATCCTTAAGTTCTGAGTATCTAGTTAGGAGTTATGTTTATGATTCAGTGTGAAGGATAATGACTTTTCAGTTTAAGTCAGACACCATTTTTGGTTGAAAGTACCAGGTAACACAAAGCCTCTGCTAGAGGAAGTTCCATTCTAGCATACTGTCTCATATTTGACAGGTCTCCCTGGCTTACTGTCATAATCTCTACATTCAGTCAATTTATAACAAACAAATTCTTTGTTGCAATTATACTGAGCGATCCATTCACAGTAATTTTCTGCCCCCAACACCAGCAAGATTGTGGACAGAGCTCTGACATTTCCCCTACAACTCTAAAATTAGAAAGATGAGTATTATAGTTAGAAAGATGAATATGATGGCTGGACAAAAGTTTAGATTTCTCACAAAATAATGAGTTACTTTCAGGAAAATATTTTTAACAATACACTTAAGATGTTCTTTGTTGTAGCTATGGTTATAAAAAACACAGCTTTAGGAATAACTACTACTCTCTTAACTCAAATTTTAGTGGCAGAAATAAATGCCGTAAGAATCAGAATTTAGCCTTATAAGGCAAGATCAAAGGAAAAAGAAATGATAATTCACGAGTCAATAAATTCTTATTCCAAAACCCAAACAAGCTAGGAAAACACATGCAAAAAAATTTTAGTAGATGTTTTAATTAGCAATATTCATCTAATATATATTCTCTGGGTGTATAAATTCAGATATATAAAACTTCTAACAGTGGGACTATGAAGTAACCTATTCATATATTTCCAGTACAATACATGGAAGAAGGCATGAAAATGACGCCAAGAAAAGAAAATCGTAACTGTTCCTGCCATCCTCCAAATAATCTGCATGTTTCTGTGTCTGCACATCAATTCTGTATCACATACTTCAGCCCTGCTCCCCCTGGCTGCTGTGAGCCTGCGACAGTTCTAGTCCAGCAGACCTGGCTGCCGGCAGGACACGGCAATTCCTCGCCGGGCTCTTCACAGACGACAGGCCTAACCTCCAGCTAGCATATATCTCAGAAGCTCCGTCTGTGATTGTGATTTGCAGGACAGAGAGCTCTGACTCTAAGCACTTCGACATTCAGATGAAGAACCATGAATGCCGATATGCTTCTGTGTCCTGAGCCATCAAATGCTCCAAATTAGCATCCTCTAATTTAAAAATAGAGAAAAAAGTATAAAGACTGACCAGCAGGCTCTGCCCAGTTTCTTCTACCTATTCAAATCACCTCATCAACTTTAGGAAACCCGTTCCTAATCACTCATGGCACATTTATGTCATATAGCTGGGCACCTGATTTTATGTATACTTTATTGAATTCATTATGCTCATCTATTGTATTTTCTATTTGCCTTAAATCCCATTATCTTGCCCGAGTCCAGCCTCTCTACTTCTCATTTCTGTGTCACTCATTCTCTTGCTCTCTCTTGACCCTTCACATTGTTGCCTGAGTGACCTTTCCCAACTGCCTCTTTCTCATCCCCATCTTGTCATGGTACTCCTGGCGGGCTCCTCATGTCTATGAGATTAAGTTCAGATCCTTGGTCTATCACACAAAGATCTTTCCAGTCTGGTTTCAACCACACTTAGCCCTGTCATCCCCCCATCGACATGTCTCCTCTATACTTCCAGCACACTCGACAGATCCTGCCTGTGATATTCTCTCTGCTTGTAATGCACTTGTCCACTTCTGTCAATTCATAGTTTCTTTCAAAACTCAGCATACAAACATAACCTCTTTTGTGAAAACTTTCCCAAATACACTGGGCTAAGTGAGCCCATAGTTCTCTGTGGCTGAACAACTTTGTTCACAGCTATATATATAATTATCAAAATGAGCTATATTATAACCACCAACTTATCATGATTAAGCTGTGGTCTACTTAAGAGTGTAATTTTTTTGACATTTTTATACTCCTAGAGAATATCATAGGCACCCAGAAGAGGGCTCTACCAAACCAGGTGAGTTAGCTAGCCATAATCAGTAATCAAACGAACTTCCTTTTTATACCCTGAATTACTCAGAAGTTCTATAGCACTCAAGATCAGGCATAAATCATAGCAAAGACTAGTGCATTACACTTATCAGTCTAGAATTTAGCAGCAGAAGCAGATTCTACCAGAGGCTATTAATGATAAGTAGTTCAACAAAATCAATCAAGTTTCTAGAAATGAGGTATCAGAAGCTTAATTTCATTACAATTCTGGGAGCCTAATAATTATCCATTTCCGTTTGTATGTGAGATCCCTGCACTGTGTGATACAGATGTCTCTAAGTGCTACAGAGAAGTGTGGGCCTTTTCATAGACTTCCACTTAACTGAGCAAATAGCTAATTACCAAATTTAAGCTTTTTAAAAATATTCCATTACATATTTTCAACACTGTAAGGTATGTAAATTCATATTAGAACTGCTGTGGCACTTTTCTTTAGGTGATTCTCTTCTAATGTGTATGGACCTTATTTACAATTATTTACAGAAGACTTGCAAAGGATCATTTGGGATTATGGATATAGGCTGTGTTCTGTAGAAAGCACTTTGCCAGGTAAGTATCAAATGAAAGATAAGAACTTAGATCCTCAATGAGAGCAAGCATTCTCCTAATGGCAAGTTTAAAGTAATATCATTAGTTGGGGAACAACGTTAAGATTTAAGTTTATCACCATAAAAGAAAAAACATATTTCTAGGTACCAGATTATAAATATTTAAGACTGCCAACTTTATCAAGTTTAGAGATCTAAATTCAGGTTTAAAATAGCAATTAACCAGGGCACCTGGGTGGCTCAGTGGGTTAAAGCCTCTGCCTTCGACTCAGGTTATGATCCCAAGGTCGTGGGATCGAGTCCTGCATCGGGCTCTCTGCTCAGCAGGGAGCCTGCTTCCTCCTCTCTCTCTGCCTGCCTCTCTGCCTACTTGTGATCTCTCTCTGTGTGTCAAATAAATAAATAAAATCTTTAAAAAAATAAATAAAATAAAATAGCAATTAACCATTTTTAATTTCCTACAGCTTCCTGCCACACTACAGATGACAAAAGAAAGTACTGAGCCACATAACTTTAAACATTAGAGCTAGAATTCACAAATTTGGGTATTTTTTCTAAGAGGTTACAAGAAAATCATTATGATGAAGTCAAATATTTCCTGGCACTTCCTGCCAGTTACAGATCAGTTTATTCTGTCTTTGAGTTCTAGGTTTTTATATATATTATTCTTTCCTGGCCTGACCAAAAAAATCATAATACCATGAATGTTTATTTTCACCATCTCTTAAGGGTTGGAGAATAAAATAGAACAGTTCTGTATTCCTACATTAAACTTGCCTTTCCAATAAAGCACTTTTATTAAGTATTTTAAATAAAATTAACTTGACTATGTAAGTATGAGATAAGAATAATATGGAGAAATAAACCTTAAAGCAAAGGTAAACTTTCTTTTAGTTTATAGCCCCTGTCACTTCCCAAGAGACCTTAATTAAAACTGCTAATAAGAAGCAGAAATCATGTTTTGCTTTTTTATTCCTCCTTAAGTTTCAGGTTGAAACCAAACATTAATGCCCTCAAAATCGCAATGAGAAAAGCAAAGGGCACAGATGATCTACATATTAATTAATAAACTATGAAACAGACACTTAAAACACTTCCATACTTAATCTGTTTGAAATCACTGTAACAGCATCCTATTTCAGACTTGACTCTTTAAAATTATAAAGCAAAGATAAGATCCATTAATTTAAACTACTGAAGATGAACTATCTTTACATGCCATTTCTCCCAAATCCACATCAAATAAGGCGTTACTATATTTGATTCAAAATTAATGGCTCTTTGATCAGAAACATCTCAAAAGATGTCCCTTTCTCTGTATCTTTTCACTCAACTCATTAAAAAAAAAATCCTATCCTTACTCTCTTCTTTCCTTCCTACTTCCTCTTTTCTTTCGAAAGGTGACTATTAGTATGTCCCCCTCTTTAAGAGAAAAAAATAAAAATAAAAGGAAAAGGAGGAGTGAAGAGTGAGAAGAATGATTAACAGCTAAGGTTTTAAAGATTTCAAATAATTTGAGGGACAGGTAAGGTCTATATGAAATTAATTCTGTGGGGGCAGCATTTATTCTTTAAATCAGGATGTGAACTTTGTAGCATTTTCAAAGCAACACAGTGAGCCACAGGAAGACAAGACAGAGGCTCCCTTGCACAATGGGAATCTGTGACCAACAACTCTGTATTTTTTTTTGCTGAACTTGATTCTCTTTAACAGAACTCAACATACTAGTTAAGTCAAAGCCATTCTAACTGGACTGTTAAAATGAAAGATGACATTGCATATTTACATACAAAGTACATATTACATGATGTGTAAGCATACAAATAAAATAGTATTTACTAAGGGTCACTGCACTGAGATACACAGTATATGTTTACTAGAACATAACACTTAACTGGCAAATGAAAACAAGGTCAGCTAAATCAATTTTCACAAAATGCTTCCTTAGACACATATACTAGGTTTTAAAAACACCCAGTTTTCTCTCATCAAAATAACTAGAAAATACAAAAAATGTGATTAAAAAAAATCTTTCCACCATTAAGCACACAAAAATTGAAAGCCTGCCACCATTTCCCTCTAAGCACTCCACTCAATCATGCATATCAGCTAAAAACCATAATGAATGGAAATTTGGGTTAATAAAATTAATTTCAAACAAGCAAGCTAAGTGATTGACTTACAGGATCAGCTGGTGCAATGTTAGAATCAAATTGGGTCAGAGTTTGTGAGCTTGAAGAGCGTTCACTAAATGTCTCCCACTGCTGAACAGACAGAGGAGAGACAAGTCAGCATGATGAGAAAGATGGAGTAAAAGATCATTGGAGAAGATTTAGCAAAGTAATTCAGAGGTTGCACTGCAAGTTGCGTTTCAGAGGCCTGACAAAATTCTGTAATTTCTATTTTTCCATAAACATTTTATTCTTATCTAGGCTGGGTCATCTTATAATGTGAGGTGAGCAGCTTCCCATCAAATGTCTAATAACAATTTATCACAATCTCAATGGAAGAGATTCCAAGTCTCACAGAGTTAAAACTCAAAACATAATATAGGAACAGAGAGTCTAGGTGGTATAAATGGCAACAAAGTAAAAATGTAAAGGGGTTTGTCTTGACTAGAGAAAGAATTACTTCAAATCCTTCTTTCAAAGTTCTAATGTTAATGGATCAATTTGGTGACGCTAATGAATCCTGCGTACCAAAGTTTTGGTCAAAACAAAGCAAGTCAGTGTGACTTGCCAGTGCGACCCCTGAAAGATGATTCTATTATGGACGTGCACATATTTTATACATGTGTCTAGATATTTCATAAAATATAATTGAAATAAAATGATTTTTGAAATTAATCTATGTTTGAGCTTATGCCAACCTGCAGCAAGTCAGCCCCTGCCATAAGCACTGCGCACAGGGCCATGCTGGACCACAAGACAGAGCTGCCAGTCGGGCGCCATCCCCACCCCATGCCAGAAAAATCAGAATGCGGCCACAATGAGAGCAAATCAAGCATCGGAGTACGTGTTACATAGAAAAGATGGATTTTGATATGAAATATTACCCCTCTAAAAGAGGTACACACACAAATAGCATACCTCTTAAAACAGGTGGAGTGATAAGTCAATATTAATTTTAGTAAGTTCCATTTGTTTTGAAGATCTCAGTAATAAAATAGCATAAGATTTTTATATTGAGACTGCATTAAAATTATCATTAAAATTCGCTTAAGAATTATCAGTTATCCTCTAAAGAAGGAAAAACATCTACACATATACAATATATACATACAAATGTTTACACACAGACACACCTACTCTAGTAACCAAAATCCTTTCTATAATTCAGTATGGAAAAGTATACATTTTTATGCTTCAAAGTTCGACTATTTAAAATAGTGATATTCAATTTTGAGAAGACATGTAGAAATTAAATATTAGCAAAATGTGTTGCTGAAAATTATTAACAAAAATAGATAATAAAATTTTCAACAACCTAATCCTGATGCATTCAAAGTGATTCTTAAAGAAAGCCCACAATAATTCACTTTTATCATGATGTTAGTGTAGTTTCCTCAGTAATTATTGTTGCAGGGGTAGTGAAGGAATTTTAAAAATCCTAATTATCTAATTGTGGAGAAAAATTTAGATGTAGAGTATTTTTGCCCAAGAAAAGGCACTACCTGTCCTATTTGGTAACACAAAGTGCTACTTGGTTTTGTAAGACTGTATATGTAAGTTTCCTGGAGAGCAGAGACACTCTGATCTTTGTAACTTTAGTATAATGGCTCAGAACACAGGCTCTACAACCAGACTACTGGAATCCTAGTATGCTGTATGACCTTAGGCAAGTTATTTAACCTGTGTGTCAGTTTTAGCATCTGTAACATGAGATTAATAATGCCTAGATCATAGACTGTTGTGCGGATATGAGAGTTAATACACGTAGAGAGCTTTCTGAGCAGAGCTGGCACAACAGAAGTGCTCCATAAATGTTAGGGATTATTATTAGTGTTACCCAGTGCCTCCTTCAGATTTGCAGGTGCTAAGTATTTGCTGAGAGAGTATTAGTGCTTTGTGGTAGAAAGTCAAAATAGATAATTTAAATTCCATATTGTAAGTAGGTACCTTTTTAAGTATTATTGTTGGAAGGACTCAAAATTAATGTTAGTTTTATTAACATTCTGGTTTTCCACATGTAGTAAAAAAAAAATGACATTCATGATCTTTTTAGCAAATACTACAAAATGAAACTTGCTAGGAATACTTAAGGGAAAATGCAACTACTGGAATCAGAATCTGGAAGGGACTCCTTCCTAAGCTTGACGATCACATCACAGTTTTACCTAGAATGAAGATGGGCTTTAGATTTGAGTTGCTTCTTAGAGAGTTGCTTTTATTTATGAACTGGTACCAAGGGAATATAAACATTTTTAATCTGATAGTACTTTTAAAAAATGACAAATGAATAAATGCAGCAAAAATTAGTGATCTTGAGAAAATTGATCCTACTCTCTATAAAGCCTCAGTACTAGTAAATTCTTCTAAGGCTTAACTCCTCCCTCTAAAAAAAATACTTAAACGGCTGTTTTATGATACATGTGTTATAATGTCTAATCACCAGTATCTGTGATCATGTCCTAAAGCAGCAGTTAAGTATTTTAAACTGGCCAGTTACTTCTCTGCTTTTCAACTGTCCAAAATTAACTAGTGTCACTTTATAATCCAGTGCTTTTCAGCCTTTAAAATACATGGAAAGTATAGAAAGCTTAGACTCTTTTTCTTGAAAGTCAACAAACTTTTAGATTTGTAGCACTATGACGGTGACATTAAAAACTATAAGGAAAAAATTAACTTGTTCACAAAGAAAACTGCCCTAACTGCCCTAACAGCCAGGAACAGTGGTTTTCATAGGAGCTCTACAGAGCACTAAGGTTTAACAGCCTGGGGGCCTCAGACAATCTCTTTCTAATCAGAGGGGTCCTACTTCTATTGTTTTCTATAAAGGAATTCCAAAGTGATAAGGGAGCAATTCCATTTTGCATGCTGTGCCTCATCTTACAGGACTTTTCTTTAACCACTGCATTTAACAGTGAAATCATTTCCATTTTGTATTGCATAGAACTGAATTATTATAAATAGCCTGGGTTGTAGAAAGTGTATTTTTCACGTGGAAAGCTGGATTAGCAACTTCTCACATACCACTTCCAAAGCTAAGATTCCAAAAATATTAATTATCACATACTTTGCTATAGGAATGAGAAGGCAGTGTGATATGGTGGGCGCCACAGCTGACTGAATGTCAAAGGATCTGTGTTTAAACCTTAGCTCTAGTCCCTCACTGGCTAGGAGATATTTTGGCCAAGATATCCACCCCTTTGTTGACTTCATGCGTCTGCCCCATCTAACTCACAAGGTTTTAGCAGTAATGAGTGGTGGAAACCAAATGATAGTATTTATTATGAAAAAGTACTTTGAAAACCTCGGTCACGTAATTATAAACATTTATCACAGTCATAACTGGGTATGTTCTGTCAATTGTGCATGCACACCAAAAGAGCTATATGCTGAAATTACTCTGTCTGGAACTTCTTACCTTAAAACAGTTTAAGTTAGTAAAAGAAAAGGGAAGCTCTGCTAACCTCACTGCTCTGATTCAGCTCAGGCCAAGTCTGGTTTAGGGACGGCATTGATGGGGACTTGCTTGGAGGTGCTTCCGCAGGAGAGCCCGAATAACCTACCTCACCTGGCTGATCCCCAACATCTGCAATTGAAAAATAGAGAAATTCTCTATAAACAATATATTTTAGTTTAGGAATACGTACTTATAAAAGAAAACCTAACAGAAGATTTTCACGAGTAGTAATTTATAGTCTAACTTCCCTTTCCTTATTATGCTCCCTAAATAAACATTTTAACAATCAGTCATGTAATACTTATTCTCTACTTGAAACCATAGCTTTCCATGAAAATAAAATACAGTTAGGAATAAATAGAAAAAAAAAAAGTGTGATACATAACAATAACACAATAGGGCACATGCTTTGAATCATTTTCTAATAATCTTATAACAGTTCCCAAAGTGTATTTCATGGAATATTAATCATTAAGGTGCTTTAAAAAATTAGGCTTTCTGTTCAAAAAAATGTGGGGATATTCTAATTTCCTGATGGACCTTCCCCCCATGCATATCTGTATATCAAAGACTTGTAATGTCCTACAGCGAATAAATAAATTTTATTTAAATCCGGTTTTTCCCGAACACAGACCTTTTTTATCAAATGAAATCCCTCCATATTCCCTTGGAATATAATTTGGGAACTGCTGATTTATAACTAATTCACTCACATTTTCTCTACAAATCTCCGGTTACCAAAAAGCAACATCTATTGGCAAGGCAGACAGCAAAAGGAAAGAAAGAGTCCCAGGCGTGGGCAAAGAGCAAAGTGAATGAGCCAACTTTTATCACTACAATTACATTACAATGTACAAACAGAAGGAATTTCAACGGCAACTGAATTCTGAATCCAATCTTCCCAAATTTTACAATCCCAGTCTGGAAATCACATAAATTGCCAAATTAATGGTGAATACCTAATCTGCTGAGAACTTGTATCAAAAATAAGGTTCTAATATCTGTCACTATCCCACTGTTTGACCATGAGCAAGTTGAATAAAACAGCACCTGAGTTTCTCCATCAGAAAAAGACATTTGCCATTAAATGTTAGCACCGTACTTTAAATTCCTAAACAGAGAGCCATATAATAATTTAGCAGTGTAAAGGTTTTTACCTTTCTATTCATTAGTAAATTCTTTACATTTTAGTACTTAACACATACTAGGATCTAATACATACTATGCACTCAAGTATTTATCTGAGTTCCTTTCAGATTCTCTTTCATTTTAAATTCATTCTTGTTATTTTCCTAAAAAAAAAAAACAAAAAAAACTACCTATTGTTTGAAAAAGTTCTCAAAATTTCTTTGCCCTGTTTGTGTTACATGTCTATCTCAAAATACTTTCCCCATCTACTTATCCTGAAATGACTTCTTTATAGTCCCATCAAACTGAGAGTTCTAATTTGCAGAAAAGCATCATATCTTGAAAAATTTTTGTTTTCCTATCAAACTGAGAGTTCTAATTTACAGAAAGGTATCATATCTTGATAAATTTTTGTTTTCTAAGATCAAGAATAATTGCTTTTTTTCCCTTAATTCTATCCCTTTCTCAATAAATGCGTCAGAGTGGTATGGAACCAACACTTCCGATAACAGTCAATGAAGACTCAAAGCTCTTAGAGAAAGACTAATGAAAAAATTATGATAAATAGCAGCAGAAAATCCCTCGTTGGGAGTAGCTTGTGGTTTTTAGTGTAAATGACAATTATGGATTTTTTTTCTATGATAACCAGTGGAAAGGAAGTTAAGAAAAGGAAGATAATGGCTATAAATTTGACTATGTTAACTGAAAGTGAAATGAAGGTGGTACATGAAGAAATGTCTGAAAGAGAGCCCCCAAAGCAGGTATTCATATGAAGAAAAATAGAATTAAAATAGTATTACCTACTCAGAAAGATTAATTTTCAAAAGAACCTACTTAAAGTCAGACTATATCAATTAAGCTTTAAATGTCACCTTAGGGCAAACTGGGGCTGCAATTTGGATTCCAGACCTTTCTCCTGTCAGTCTTTCACTTACAAATCTAGGATCAGACTGTACCCCATCCCCACCTCATGGCAGTTACAATTTGGGGTAGATTGTGGAAATCTCTTTGATTCACTGGGTACAAAATGCAGTGGGTCCAGCCTCATGAGGGTGAGGAGTAAAATACTACTCACCCAAGTAATTACACATCATCGTTATTCTAAGAGTTATTTTCCTAGAGTAGCAGTGCTCAAACTGTGGTCCACGAACTCCTGGGTGTCCCTAACACTCTTTTGTTGGGGGGGGGGTCCTGAAAAGTCAGAGTGGTTTTTGTAATGATAATAATGCTTTTTTTCTGTGTTGGCACCTACAATGAGGATGCAAAAGCAATGGTAGGTAAAACTGCTGGCTTATCAGCAAGAATCAAGGCGGTGGCACCAAAATATTAGTCATTATATTCTTTACTCCCACACATTCTAGTTAAAATAAACAAACATGCATGGCAACTTCACTGAAGAATGCTCAAAACTATCATAGTAAAAATTATTTTTATTAAACCTCAACTCTGAAAACACATCCTCTTAGTACTTTGTATGGCAAAAAGAGGAAATATATATAAAGCACTCTGCTTTGCATCAAGGATTACGGTTGTCTCAAGGAAAGGTACTTGTGTGATTCAGCTGTCAGCTGAACAGACTACTTTTTTCATGGAACACCATTTTTCTTGAAAGAACAGCTGATAGACTATAATTATTCAGATTTGGATATTAGGCAGGCATTTTCTCAAAAATGAATTTAGTGAGCTTGACATTTCAAGGAAACCAACTGTCTTCAGTACTTGTTATCAATGACAAAGCTTGAGCTTTCAGCAAAAATAAGAATTTTGGAAAATGTGTGTCCATGTCCATACTCTCAAGAGCTTCCTAATCCTTCTTTGAGAAGATTGGTTAAATTAACAAATATGCTTTTTTGATATAATAAAACATCCCAAAGTTTCAAAGATTTGTATAATTCAATGAACTGATATTTTACAATCAATGCACTTGTTACAAAATCATGCAATGGGGTAAAAGATTCATTCAAAGTGTATTCAAAGTGTAAGACGGACCTATGAATTTTAATGTAACAGCACAAACAACTGATTTAGTGTGATTTCCGCTTTCACAATGCAATCAACCTTTAAGAAATTATCATCTACTGAGTTTGGGGGGTAATACCAAAGAATATCTGTAATTATCTGAAAACAGTCCTCCCTTTTACCATGGAGGCCACATTTCCGTCACATACCAGAAAATGGCAACCTTTTTCTACAGAGGGCCAGACAGTAAATATTTTAGGCTTTGCAGGCTACGAACATGGTCTCTGTTGCAAATATTCAATTGCTGCAGTGCAAAAGCAGTCATCGGTAATTCGGGAAGGAATGAGACTGGTTTGTGTTCCAGTAAAATTTCATATACAGAAACTAAAATTTTAATTTCATAGAATTTTCATGTGTCATAAAATATTGTTTTTCCCCCAGTGATTAAGAACAACACACTACCACTACTCCATTTGTGGGCTACAAAGGGGACTGGATTTGGTCCTCAGCACATAGTTTGCCAATTTCTGATACACGTCAAACAAAATAACGCATCTGACAGACTGAATGCAGAAACAAGTATGAGAATCTAGCTGTTTTCTATTAAGCGAGTTATTAAAGAGAACTGCAAAGATGTAAAACAATATCACCCCTTTTATAATGACTTTTTAAAAATTTTTGAAAATTTTAAAAAATTTTGGAGAATACAGTTATTTTCCTAAAAATATCTGCCAATACATAAAAGGCTATTATTATTTTAAAATAAAGAATGAAATTTATCAGTTTTAATTTCTAATACAGTAACTATTTTTTTATATAGGGTAATTATTGATAGAGCTAATCCATGTAAACAGAGGCTCTTCCTGGTCCACAATAATTTTTAAGAATGTAAAAGGGTCCTAAGACTAAAAGTTCGAAAATTCACTGTCCTAGAAAACCCAAAAATTATTTCTGGAATAAATTAACAAAATTACACATTGCTTCTTTCTTGCTTCATATACAGAACAACAAATGGTCGTAGAAAAAGAGCAAATTACCTATGTTCTAGAAAGGTAATATCCTAATACTCATGAGTCCGAGGAGAAGAATCAGGTGCGTAAATAAACTTGCACCTCCTTCAACTTGGCTCCCTATAAACTCCAACAAAGAGCTTCCTGCCCACCCACAGAAGTTAGTCTTTGAGACTGTATCCTTACGGAGGCAGGGGTGTAGTTTTACTCTTACCTGATGCAGTGTTCCAACCTAGCCTCCTGCTGGAACACTGTGTCAACCCTGCCTCCCTCCTGACGGTTCTGCTCTGCCCCTGACATCATCAGAGCATCAGGGCTGAAAAAGAAGAGCATGAGCCTAAATTATTTGTTAAGGCAAACCCCGAAAGGGCTTTTATGTAAAAAGTATCTCCATGTATGAAAGTGTGTCTGGAAGATACAACGCAGTATGATCACACTGACATACTGTCGATCTACATTTAAAGTTAGAAATGTGGGCACCTGGGTGGCTCAGTCAGTTAAGCTGCTGCCTTTGGCTCAGGTTATGATCCCAGGGTCCTGGGATCAAGCCCTGCCATCAGGCTCCTTGCTCAATGGAGAACCTGCTTCTCCCTCTCTCTCTGCCTACTTGTGCTATCTCTCTGTCAAATGAATGAATGAATGAATGAATGAATAAATAAATAAATCTTAAAAAAAACTTTCCATTAAAAAAATAATAAAGTTAGAAATGATAATATTAAAAGAGCGCAAACTGCATTTTTAAGATCACACTATAAAATAAAAACACCGTCAGTGATTTTCTTCCTTCTAGCCTCCAAACATACTGAAGTTGCCAGATTCAGTTTAGTACAGTGTACCAGCTGAACCACCTCTTTCTTAAAGAGCATCAGTTCTATTCTAGGTTTTTCTCAGTAATACACTCAACATGCTAGTACTGTTTCAAAAATGACTGCAGGCTGGGCGCCTGGGTGGCTTAGTTGGTTAAACAACTGCCTTCGGCTCAGATCATGATCCCAGAATCTCAGGATCGAGTCCCGCATTAGGCTCCCAGCGCCACACGGAGTCTGCTTCTCCCTCTGACCTTCTCCCCTCTCGTTCTCTCAAATAAATAAAGAAAATCTTAAAAAAAAAAAAAAAAGAAAGAAAGAAAATGACTGCCAGCTATTATTAATCTTATAGAAATATATACACTCCCTAAAGTCTTACGGTTTAAAACTTATTTTGTTTTCAAGTAGCCAAATAAATCTAGGAAGAATTCTTCAATCACGAAGCCTCAAGTTAAGCTGCAAACTCATTTAATAGCTTTATAAAAGCAAAAGAAACTACATTTTTTAAAAAAAAGATTTATTTATTTGATAGACAGAGATCACAAGTAGGCAGAGAGGCAGGCAGAGAAAGAGGGGGAAGCAGGCTCCTCGCTGAGCAGAGAGCCTGTTGTGGGGCTTGATCCCAGGACCCCAGGATCATGACCCGAGCCAAAGGCAGAGGCCCTCACCCACTGAGCCACCCAGATGCCCCGCAACTACATGTTTTATTTGAAATGTGAATACTATGCTTACCTAAAAAAGTTCTTATATAAAAAATAAACAGATTTGGACAAATTTTAAGTCTTCAAGGAAAACTACTAATGGTACCTTTTTCATTCACATTTAAAACATAGCGATAAGCAGGGGTGCTTGGGGGGCTCAGTCAATTAAGCATCTGCCTTTGGCTCAGTGATCTCAGGGTCCCGAGACTGAGGCCTGGGTCGGGCTCCCTGTTTAGTGGGGAGTCAAGCACTACCTCTCGCTCTGCCCTCCACCCTCATGCTTGCTCGCTCTCTCACTTGCTCTTTCTCATGCACTTGCTCTCTCTGTTTCTCTCTCAAATAAATCATTAAAAAAAAAAAAAGATTGGGATAAGCAATGAAAATGCAAAAGAAATTAAAGAATTTAAGATATGCTTTGTTTTGAATGGTATCATATCCATTAAAAAACTACATTCTTTTGAAAAATTAATTTTAATTTTCAACAGTCCACAAAACGGAAACTTATTCAGTAAGCAGAACTCGATATAGTCTATGTAGAAGTTTCTCAGTTTTTTCCCCAAGGGATTTTTTTTTTTTTAAAGTGAAGGTAAAAATGTGTGTAACAAGGTTTGAAAGAAACAAAACATTCACCCAAAATCCCAATTAAATTGTAGCCTACCGATTTTTTTTGGGGGGGGGGCAGAACTGGTCAGCATTTTATAGGTGCTACTATTTGACTCAGTTACTATACTTTAAAGATTATTACCTACAGCTAGGAGGCTCTCGTTATCCAAATACAGCTAAAAATGAAGAAGCCCACTTAATGTTAATCCACTTAAGATAATTAGAATTTCATGATGAAAAATAACTCAATTAGTTACTGTTTTCAAAACTTACAGAGAACATTGTAAAAATGAGTATAAAGACCGAAGAATAAAAGATGTTACAATTCTGGGGTGTAATCTAGTGGCACAATTAATAAAAACATGAATTCAATCAGTAAGCATTTATGGAGGGCCTATACATAAGCACAGTAAATAAAGATACAGTATTGAGCAAGATGACAAAGCTCCCATTTATTTCCATGGAGTCCTCTTTCTAACAGAGGAAGACAGATGTCCTTCACTTTGCTTTTGAGTTTTGCAGCACAATTGTAAAGAAAAAATACAAAATTTTTCCTTTTAAAAAAAATAGTTAAAAGTATCAGTAATTATTCCCAAGGACTATTATGAATCCCCTGATAGGTAAATCATAATCTTTTAAAGCCCCTATTGGGTCATCCTTGTAGAAATTTTCTCCTTCAAATATTATCTAGTCTTATTAATGTCTTCACCAGGAATTTGAGGAGTTCTAATTATTTTGACCAGTTTCATTAAATGGTACATTTTTGCCAATATCTGTAACTGTCCTGATTTGTCAGCTACAACATCTGGAAAGAAATGACACCAGCATTAAGAACGTGTGTAGGGGCGATGCATGGAGAGGGGGTGCTTGAAGCAATTCCTTAAGTGTAAAGTTGATGATGAATACTTGCAGTGCATATTTTCATGATTTTTCCTCTGCAACTAAAGGTACTTGGGAGAGTGAATTTTCCAAAATAAAGATTTAGAATTGTTTATATAAAATAAAGATATATGTACTTTTTTTTTTTTTTTAACAGCACAGTTTTAAAGGTAAAGTCAAGAAACTGCCCAAAAATCCATCACTAAGACACGGGTTAAATTAAGGTGCATCTATATTATGGAATATATGGTATGATAAGGAATGTGACATCCCTGTATGTGACAAAGTATAAAGATGTTCAGCACTGTTAAAAAAAAATCAAGGATGTAGAGTGTGATTGTACTTGGTGAAAACACTTACCTCCATGTGTTATTTGTGTTGGTTTTTCTATGCTAGAAGTTTCTGGATGAACAGAAAACTCCACAGTGATTTTAGCACAAGTTAGTCTCAAGTACAGATTTTTGGTAAACTATTCATAAAAAGTCTGTGGCTGTTAACAATGTTCCTATCAGAAAGCTTGCGAGGAGTTTTGGGACCCACATCATACAGCATATCAGCAACAATGAAACATGCTCCAATTTACTATGTGAAGAAGTGATGACGGAGGAAGAGACAGAACAGGGAACAACTCCTCCCCCGCCCTGAGCACCTCAAGCAGATACTGCTGATTTGCTCGTGAGTTCTGGGTTACAAAGACAGGAAGGAGTTTAAAAACAAATGGCTCGGCTATGCAGTCATTTCGAACATGTGGACGCCTACCTAAATACTCAGTTTGCACCCTGCTAGGTGCTGAAACATAACGAACAAGACAGATTCAGTTACTACCCACTTGGATCCTCCAGGCTAGTTTGAGAGAAAGAGATTTACCAAATAATCACAAAAGCTGTGTGTCAAATAGCAACTGTGCTCCAAAGCAGAATCTCTGTGAACTGAGTTGAAGTGTACAGCATCTAAGTATGTTTGGTTTTGTCCTCTTAAGATATAGCGTGTTGTGGCAGATAAGCAGGTCACTCTGTTTTTTTAAGTAGATAACCATTCTTAGAAGATGAACATTCTTTCTTGAATAACAGCTTCAGAAAGGCGTTTCCTTAGATGAATTTTGGTATGCTCTTTTTTTTTTGGTAAGACAATAAAAACAAAGTCTCCCTTTGTATTTACTCTAGCTGCCAAATTCAGTGCTGATCTTAAATATTAAATATTTCAATGCATGCCCAAATAAGCACTCTACCTACGATCATTAGTTGTTCTGTTTTATCGGCTATTTAATCCTATGAACCTGGTCAAATAATTTTCGAAAAATTATAAATGTCCCCAAGCCATGTTTGCATGCCTACAGAAAGCCTAATCTGGTTACTTCAAGTGGCTGTAACTCAAGTCACTCAAGTCACCACTAGTCACTATTTATTTTTTGATAAGTTATTTAAATTGCCAATGCAGAATACCTGCAGAGCTAATATTTTAGTATGTCCCAACATCACAAATTTATAGTAAATTATATTTCAAAGATAGGATATAAAAATATCCTACTTTAAAAGTGGCACATTTAACATTAATTCACTCAATAATTTAAAAGTGCTATGTCCTTAGGATACTACGATGAGTATGATGCATTTCCGTTTTTTTTAAGGGGCTCAGTGAGGTAGCAGAAAGAGGAAAAAAAGAACAAGATTCAGTGTGATATGTGCCATAATAAGCAGCATGTAAGTGATGTTGCGAGAGATCACAGAAAACAGAAGGTAACATTTGCCTGTCAGTCAGAAAGCCTCCAAAGAGGGAAGACCTGTAATAAATTCTCAGATCAGCCAAAAGAAACCGTTTGGGTATGTCCCTTTTAGTGTCTAAACTTCTAGTGTGAACTTCTAAAAACACAGCTATTTTAAATTACTTTTGTGGATACTGATGGATCCAGTGTCACGCAATAATTTCTATATTCAAAGGACTTTGTGCACTGTGAACCTCAGCCTTATCAGAGGTAGGTAAAAAAAGATTAATCAGTTTCTCCCACCCCAAAATTAACAGAATTCTAAATTTATCATTTGTAAGTAGGCAAAGCAGATCTGAATTTAATATTGTGTAGTCAAATGTTTATAATAAATTCGATCAGAAAACCACATATTATGTTGGAATGGGAAAAAATTATTTGATCTTCGGAAACCTTTAAAAAGTTAAAATTAGAGCAACAGTGTACAGATAAATGCAGGCAAAAAAAACCCATGTCTCTTGGCTAAACAGATTTAACAGATGTAAAAAAAAAAAAAAAGAATGCCCATAAATTCTTCAATTCATGAGCCCTAAAATTCAGTCCATAGACCAAGTTTACGAAGACCCAGAATTTATTTAAATTAAAAACAAAAAACAATGGGGGCCCTAGGTGGCTCAGTCAGTTAAAAAGTGTCTGCTTTGTCTCAGGTCATGATCTTAGCTAGGGATCTGGGACAGACCCCAGGAGCCCAGGCCTCCAGCTCCCTGTTCAGCAAGGAGTCTGCTTCTGCCTCTCCCTCTGCCCCTCCCTCCCCAACTCATGCTCTTTCATTCTCTTTCTCAAATAAATAAAATCTTTAAAAACAAAACAAAACAAATTCCACTGACTACATGCAATAGCCAGATTTACCAATCTGAATGCAACAGGTAACAGGTTCAGACAAGTGTCTAGAGAATAACGTAACAGAATAAACTTGACTTATTTTCTTGTATTTGTATGCTATCAGTTTTCAAAGAATTAATGACACAGAAAAATTCCAAATACAAGGCCCAATTTTTAAAACGATACATCAAGTACAAAGCTACTAAATTTCTTCCCCCTTTGGCTACTATCAAATAGGCTGGACACAATTCTTTTCATTCATTTCTTAATTGGGTAAATCAAAGTACTGTGAAGCAAAATTACCGACAAAAATACTTAGCTCTCAGCTCAAATTAGAGGATACCTAATAACTACCTGAAATGATTGGGAAAATCCTAGGATTCTCATAAGATAATGTTCTAAAAAAACATAAAATCAATGCTAAAGTTTGTAATCAATTTATTCGTTGATAAAAGGTCAGTGTACAATTCAGGTCCTGAAACATGAATGGCATCAAATCCACATTTCAGGTGGAGAAACAGAAGGAAAAAACAGAGTAAGTGGTCAGAACTTGCCCAGGGTCACAGGAATAATTGGCAAAACTAGAAGCAGGCTCAGATACCTAACACCAAGGATACTGTTCTCTTTGTGACATTCATAACATGCATATGATTCCTTCTGTATGATTTAGGCAATAAGGTCAGATCATGTGTCTTTCTGGGTTAAACAGACACTGCCTAATAGATGAAGGCCCTTTTGAGAGCCAAATTCTGTTTTAATTTTTCTTTTAAAAGTATAAAATTCCTTCCATCATAACATCCAAAAGAAAACTGACATAAGAAAACTAAAAACGGTAATTTTTAATTAGGCTCATTAAGAATTTAACGTTAAGATTTCCTTTATTCATTCTGAATTTTACTCATTTCTTTACCCTTTAAAAGTTCTGCTTCCTTTTAAAGAAAGTTACCAGTTAATATGGGCATTTACAAAAGCATTCTTGTAAACATGGTAACAAAAATAGCACTACCTATAATCAAATACAAAATTTTCAGATTTCTTTAGTCAGAAGAAAAGAGTTGGGCTTTTGAAAGGAAAATGCTTGCACATTGCATCGGTCTTATGATAAACCAGGCATAGTCCTTCAACGAATTAACATGCATTCAATGGAAAAATGTTGATAATGCAGACAGGCTACCTCGCCCACCCCAGACAATATATAATGCAATTATAGGGTGGCAAACAACCAGATACTGTGAAATGCTCTCCAAATCTCAGGAAGTCAAAAGTTAAACGGAAATAGTGGCATATATTATTTGTCTCTTTAAAACTGACTAAACAGGGATGCCTGAGTGGCTCAGTCAGTTAAGCATCTGTCTTCCTCTCAGGTCATGGTCCCAGATTCTGGAACTGAGTCCTGCATCAGGCTCCCTACTCAGCCAAGAGCCTGCTTTGCCCTCTGCCTGCCACTTCCCTTGCTTGTGCTCTGTCTCTCTCTCTCTGACCAATAAATAAAATCTTTTAAAAAAATAAATAAAACCTATTAAAACTGACTAAATAAAACAAACCATTAATCCAAGTTCAGCCTATAGAGCACATTTGGATGGCAAACCTACTTACTCTTAATGAAATGTCTATGTTCTTAAGTTTTTTTCTTTCGTTTTAAGATTTTATTTATTTGATAGACACAGCGAGAGGGGGAACACAAGCAGGGGGAGTGGGAGAGGGAGAAGCAGGCTTCCTGCCAAGCAGGGAGCCTGATTCGGGGCTCAATCCTAAGACCCTGGGATCATGACCTGAGCTGAAGGCAGATGCTTCATGACTAAGCCACCCAGGCACCCCTGTGTTCTTACGTTTTAACAACTATCTTGATTTTGCTTTAAGAATTGTGTTGAGGTGTCTAGATAGCTCAGTTGGTTGAACATCTGACTCCTGGTTTTGGTTCAGGTCATGATCTTGGGGTCATGGGACTGGCCCTAAATGGGCTTTGTGGTCAGCACAGAATCTGCTTGAGATTCTCTCCCTCCCCCTACTCGCACACTCACTCTCTCTCTCACACTCTCTGTCTTGCAAATAAATAAATAAATAAAATCTTAAAAAAGGAAAAAAAGAATCAAGTGCTATGTTTATCAAGGCCTGTAACCAGGTCCCTTCAGCTCCCAATCTTACCTGCTGAGTCCTCCAAATCAATCAGTTTGGGCATTAGGCTTTCAGGGAGTTTTTCTGGTAAGTCATAGCCATTCTTCCTAGCAACTACCAGATGAAAAGCAGCACAAAACTCATCCAGTGTCAATGCTCCATCTTTATCAAAGTCTGAAAGTTCCCTAGAAGACAAACTTACTATAAATATAATCATCTGCTTTGGATCCCTTTATGTCTCAAAAAGAAGCAAAAGAAACCCTTTTCCAGAAAAAGTACAAAAAAAATTTTTTTAAATCCCATAGATGGGAAGAAGTATAAAAAAGTGAATACAGAAAACTGACTGCAAAATGTAGGCAGTGGGCATATGGACGTTAAGGCACAATTCCTTAAACTTTTCTGAATACTTGAAATTCTTATAATAAAATGCTTCAAAACAGCTTAAATAAGTAAAACCACCAAAAAATAAACTTTAATCCACATGCATTTTTAAGTAACAGGATTTAAAGGCAGGCCTATTTAATAAGTCACTGAAAATTTAAAAACCTTCATTTTTATTGTTATCAAAGGTACATGTATCCACTTTAAAGCATCCAAAAGAATTACAAGGCTTGATATTAAAAAAAAAAAAAAAAGCCCCCCCCATTCTTCCACTTTCTAGATGCAGAAGCAACCACTTTTGTATTTAACACGTAACACTAGAAATAGCATGTATACGTTGCTAGTTCTTGATTTTTCAGTTTAGGCATTATCCATCTTCCTTGTACCATAGCACTCTATGCTACTAAAAACCCTACTAATGAAATAATTTAAAGTAGAAAGAACATTTATGTTTATCTGAGAATTGTTTTTTAAAAGTAATTTGTGATTATAATTTGTTTAGACTGACTAATTCCAATTACATAGCAGCTATCCAAAGACTTAGTTGGGATTTAAGTGGGAGCTAAGCACTGTTCTTAAGCTCATGACTTGGGATAGGTATAGGTATAGCTAATAGTATGGATAATACATAATAGGTATAAGCTTGTTAAAAACCAGATGGGCTACATATAACCATGGATGAACCAATCAGCTTTTATTCCAAGCATTATGCTAGCAACAAGAAACAGCAGATACAACTTAAAGAATTTGAGCACTTTTTAACGAACCACTGTACTGGCATCACTTATTTCTTTTCCAGAGAGTGAGACAAAAGCTGATCATTACTGACTTCTTCGAGAACATATTCTTGAAAAGGTTACTCTAATAGTTTATTTTTTAAGGTTTGAAAATCTACTTGCTGGAAGCTCCTCTGAAACAACCCATATTACACAACTGATGTGAAATACCACACTTACCAAATGTGAGAAAGTTCAAGAATAGGAAGTTTTGATTTTGTAAAAAACTCTTTAGCTGCAGATCCTGAAATATTAAAACAGTGTTATTTAATGTTATGCTGAACTTACACACCCAAGAATAAAATGTGAGGTTAAGAGTCTTAAGACTTTTATCATTGTCGCAAAAGGTAGGAAACTTAACATGTGTGTATGTCATGTTTTTTTTTCTCCAGTGATTATAAACTCTTTAGATAAACAATTTGAGAATTATCATTTATAATCTCTGACCAATAAAACCATGCCTTTGAAATTATGAAATTGAGACTCTGTCCTGTCCCATCCAGAAGAATTTGTTTTTAACAACTCACCTGGAATAAATCCGTTTAGATCAGGCTGAATGGTTTTAAACTGATTTACATAATACTGTCTTTGTTCATCTGTTATTTTCCAGGGATCATCATAACTACTGGATTGCCTACGAATTTCATTGGCAGTTGTAGCTGATGCTACAGTTCGTACTGTTGTCTGGTCCTGAAATGAAACATTTATTTCCTCAGTACAGTATCTATCTATATAATTATATGGACCAAGATTGCTAGGTTATTTATCTTTGAAATTAAAACTTACTTTTTGTGGATGTTTAAAATATAAGAAGTCTTCACAAAGTCATCACCAAACCACATATTTGTTATAATCAGGTTACTGAATGTTTCTGCACAATGATTATATAAGTGCGTAAAATGATAGCAGTGTGTAAGCAACAGAAAGTCATGAAAAATGTGCTAAGAAAGCCAAGCAAATATATTCCTCGGCGCAGAAAACTTTCAAAACTTCGTTGGATAATTAGAAAGAAAATCAGCCAAAACTTTTATTGAAACATTCCACTGATAACAGACTTTAAGACACAGAGCAGAGTTCCGTGTTCTATAAAGAGTGAACTTGCATTTACAAAATTTGCAACAGCAAAATATATACTAAAAAAAAGTGACTGCAGCAACACTCTGAATGAAGCAAACAAAAATGCAATACCAATAAAATGTCACACCTGGACAGAAGCAGGATGCATGGTTAAAAGAGTACTGGTTGGTGGAGTATCTGCAAAACTGACCCAAGTTTCTTGCGGTGGAGGTGGAGAGTGCCCCGACCACACTGCGTCAGCAGCAGCAGAACCTGGAAAGAGAACGGTACACATGCTGGCTCACTTCTAGAGAAAACCAGTTACCAGGTTTGTACTGTAACTCCTCATACACGTATTATAAATGTTTTCTTTCAAACCCTGACTTTGAAGAAATGTTAATGATTTCCAAAGTGAATGTCTTCTGTCAACTTAAAATTATACCTCTTTTAAATTGTTACTGTGCTTTCCTTGTCAATACCGGAACTAATATAATATATACCTTATATTCTGGGAAATCATTATTTACTTGTTTCATCTTCAGAGAATCTGGTATCTATAAACTTCTGTCTAAGCATCACATGAATAAGTAAATGCAATTACCATTGTTCAAAGCGATGCATCTGCTTACAAACTTTCATGGTTGGCTTTTGCTTCTAATTAAGGTGCTTAATTTATAATTAAATATTGCCTTGGAGGCAACTCTTAAAGGAATAGTATCAAGTTTCCTTCAATTTACCACCCTTAATAAATAACCGTCACTTCTAAAGAATTTCAAAATACCTGATTGTGCTTCCCCAAAGGGAGACCAAAATGGCCCAGGTCCTGCTAGAGGCCTCTCGCTATTTCCCCCACTGGGGTGACGGCTGTGCTTCCTCCATGTGTGTGGAGAAGTTGGTGGGGACTGCTGGGGTGAAACTACTGGGGATGCAGGTTCCTGGAGAGAATATTATTAAGACTTAAAATTTTTTAAGGTGACATTTTCATTAATAAGGTATCATTAAATGCTTTAATGTAAACATCTATACAGACCATCAACTCGTAACACGTTCAGGCACATGAATACCTGCTGATCTGTAGATGTACGAGGCTGGACTGTATCATGGCTTACAGATCCCTTTTTCACTTGTCCTCTTCCAGGTGGTGGGGGAATTACACCAGAGTAAGACCCCTGATTTTCAGAATCTGAAGAATATGAGGATGCATGGCGAGATTCCTGTTCATTCTTTGAAGCAACAAATCTTGGCAGAGGAAGGTCCTTTACTGTTAACCACAGAAATTATTATTACTTTAAAATGAAAAAGAACACAGGTTAAAACTGAAATATGAATTAGATATTAGAAAGAATTAAAAAAAAACGGAGACAGACACATGTGTTTACCACTCCCTTTCACTGTTTAGGGAGACTCTAACCTAGAAAGTAGTAAAACACTAAACTGTCCTTCTAAAGGCAATAACAATAGCTATAATAAATATCCTATCTGGCTCTGTGCTTGCAACTAAGGCAACAAGGTGCCAAGGTCACTAACAGTAACTGACAAGAGTCTGAAGCCAGGACAGTCTGACCTGAAGGTCTAGACAATTTCTTTTCTGCTCATACTGTTTCTCTTTAGATGTTAGAGCTCAGCTGTTAAGTAAAGGAGAGAATATATCACTAGATTGAGACTAGATTAATCTAGACACTTCACGGCACAAATTCCTGAAAATATTTTACTGTTCCCCTACCAACACCACGGTACAAGGCATGATAGCTGTCCACTTTAATCTGTCTTGTGACATTTCTATGCGCAGATATCCTACATTCAAATAAACAGAGAAGAAAGAAAACCAAGAACTTCTTTGCAGATCAGTCACAGCTCACACTTTTAGACTGGAAAACACACACAGAAGCAGAATTTTTAGCAGAAAGTATACTTCCCTTCACCATGACTATCTTTATCTCTCTTGAATCTCCAAACTAAGGAGTTGGAAATACTAAGCTTATTCAGTATTTATGTAAAAGAATTCAAAATTATTTGAAAAGAATATAAATTCTCAATTCTAGAATGATGTGAGGCAAAACAGAGGTCCAAAATGAAAACCTCACATTGACCAATAAACTGAACCTGGTGCTTAAAACTATTTATAAAAATTCCAACATTACAGAAAGCCTCAAGTTTTCTCTTTCCTCTTTTCCCTATGACAACCACAGAACTCTGCATTTAAATGCTACCTTTATAGAATTTCCACTGACTTCGGCATCAACAAGCCTCCCAATCACAGAAAAACTAATTATCCTAGGTGACACTTCTAAGGTAGTCAAATGTCTGTGTGTAGGTTTTAGTCTGCCAATATTTTAACTTTGTCTCTATCCAAATCAGAAAGTTTTGGTTAATTTTCTAATTTCAAATGCACAGTCTTCCCAAACAAAAAAACCACAAAGCATTATGAAGTTTTATACGTATTAGAAAAGAAGAAAATAAGGAAGGCACATAAGAAGGTGGTCAGTCACTACAATCCATCATTTACTTTGGTAAAATTATTCACCCAAAATCTCTCTAAGCAAGTTTTAGTGAATTCTGAAAAATCACCACTATTAACAATTTTTATATGACCACCAAATATGTATTAAGTACATACACACCATAACAGGTTTAAGACAGAGATATTTTTCTAATATTCACCAATGAACCAATGAATGAAGCTAGAGAGAATACTAAAATGTCAGGAAGACTCAACAATTCTATTGACTTTACTTCGTTTGTGAGCCTAAGTCTATTTTCATTTCAGCTACTAATGTATTCCATATTTACCTGTATTTATACTTTCCACTCTTAAAGGGAAACCAGACTGGGCAACAGCTACAAGTTTCAAAGCAATATAGAACTGACTTCTTCCAAAATAACCAAGTCTTGTTGCACCACAAAGCTCCATAATCTATAAAAGAACACAATGTTAATATTAAGTTTTATGATACTACTTCTCCAAATAAGCAGGTATTTAACTTCTGTTTATAATTTCTCCAAAATACATAGCTGACACATGGTATATTACACTCAAATGATGACCAGCTTCCTCAGGTTTCAGGTTTATGAGTCTGAAAATTAAAAGGTATTGACCCTATAATAAGAAGGTTATGGTTCTCCTACTTGGTAAAATCCATATGATAAAGCAATTTTATTTTATTAGAATGACCATTTTCTCTTAAGAGTTCTATTTTTCAGAAACAATGTATCATCTACTTTTCATACACTGTGCATACAACAGGGCCAAAAGTTCCTGCAACTAATAGATTATTATGCAGCCATTTTAAGTAATAGTCATAAAATGACACAGTAAGTAGAAAAAAGTAGGATACATAATTTTAACCACATAAACACAAATCTGAAAAAAACCAGAGATATACAAATCTATCAGCAATTTTGTTAGGAGAGATTAAGAGCAGGGTTTTTCCTCTTCCCATATTGTATTTAATGTGGCTATACTACTTTTCCTTAAAACAATTTTTGCTTTGCATTTAAAAAAAAAAGATTTTATTTATGTATTTGACAGAGAGAAATCACAAGTAGGCAGAGAGGCAGGCAGAGAGAAAGAGGGGAAAGCAGGCTCCCTGCTGGGCAGAGAGCCCGATGCGGGGCTCGATCCCAGAACCCTGGGATCATGACCTGAGCCGAAGGCGGGGGTTTTAACCCACTGAGCCACCCAGGTGCCCCTGCTCTGCATTTTTAAAGTACAAAGGTCTTCAAGGATCTACACCCTCATTCCAGTCATTTGACAAGTTATTTCTAGACGGGCATGACAAGTACGTGACAGACTAGAAAAAAGCAGCTTCAGTTATGAAATTAAATGACAACTGCAAAAGTTGGAATAATGTCTACTGTACAGACATTATCATCTCAAAATAAACACTAAGTATCCTTGTCTCACCTTCTCAAAAGATACAAATTCCTGTAGAAAGGGAGCATATTTGTCTCTTTTCTTTCTCCTGAAACACTCAAAGATTAGGGTACCTCGATGTTAGATAACAATTCACAAGTATTTACTAGAATTGCAAAAAAAGCACCCACAAACAGTTAAGCAATGTGTCACAATCACAATAACCACAAGAGAAGAAGACATTTTTATGTGATTGATCAGCAATGGAGGAAGTTCCTGATTCTGCCACTAAGGGGCATCACTTCAGTGTAAATTTAAAGGGCAAGGAGGATAAAAGGCCAGGTTCACACTAGGAACTAGAGGAAAATGAGGGTAGAGTTAAGAAGGCCACATAGCCTTGAAAGATACGCAGGCATTTTGTTATGATTACTGTCTCTTTCCACGATTCTTTTCTGCCCACTTGGCACCTTGTAAAGGATCATTACACATCTTAGGTACTTTTGCTTATAAAATAAATCTGAAACATCTAAAATATGCCCTGTATCTACATTTGATAAAGGGAAGACCTCAAAGGAAATCACAGGTAATTGCTTTGTTTATCCTAGTTATAATGCGTTTCAGGTATCAGTCAGAAGGAGATGCCCAAGGAACAAGAAATGCAGAGGGGGGAGTTCAGAAGAAGGGAGCATGTTGTGGAGATGTGCTCCACAACTGAACCAGACAACCCAGGTGATGATTAAAGCTAAGGGAGTAAATGAGACTGCCTGCAAGGCCAGAGCAGGGAAAGGGAACGTGGAGAACACCAAAACCTAAGGGTAGGTGTAAAAAGCAGCCTATGAAAGAAGCAGTGGGAAAAAGTACCAGCATAAGGAGGAAATCAAGGGTGGAAAGAGGTTCTGGAAGGTGGGAACAAACCTTAAAGAAAATCATTATTGCACATACAAATTCATGTACAAAGGTGTTCACAGTAAGAAGCAACCTAAACTTAACACAAGAACAAAATAGATAGAGTTGATTATTAAACAACCACATAATGCGATAACCATACGACAGTTAAAACTCACTGCTTACAGTATTAATGTTATGAAAACAAAAAGCAGGATATAAAGCAGGCATATAAAAGTATAATCCCAGTTTTATTAAGATATGTACATATAAATGGTAGAGAATATGCCAGTGATTATTTCTGGTACTGAGATTAAGGGATTTTTCTAGCTTTTCTTTATATAAGTCTGTATCTACTACCAAAAATATTTTATATTATTTAGTCAGAAAGCTAATAATTTCCAAACAAAAGAATTAGTGGGGCCAAATGAAAAAGGAAAGAAAACACACTCTATTTTATAATTAGGAGGTCTTTGCCGCTTAAGCACTAGTACAGATGTAGTAGGGTAAAATCTCATTTGCAATGGATTAAGGAATAAACATGAGGACTGTAAGTGGAGAAAGACAGGTTAGCATGCTTGGCTCTCAGACAAAGTAAGTTTAGAAGAGTAATCTTGATTCTCCTAAGTCTCAGAGCTAGCCAGTGGAAAAACTGGCTCAAGAAGCCAGGTCCTTTGATTACAAACCCAAAGCTCTTTCTAAGGGGCTTGAGGGGCGGATGGGTGGGGGGGGAGTAGAAGAGCAAGAAGGGATATTATCTTTCTACGGTATCAGATGTAACAAAATTCTAAGTTGCCCTGTCAGGAAAGGGGAATGAGATTTTAAAAAGGGAAATAAAAGGGCTCAAAGGCAAAATATTTGCAGGTATTTCTCTATAACTAATCCTGGCTACATCATCTACAGAACTCACTCTGTGGCCCAAGTCAGGCATATGTGTCACTGATGTCTATCTTTCTGAGCTATACCAATTAGAGAGGCCACTAGCTCTTGAAACAGCAGAGGCGCAAAGGAGCTGTAACATACAAACTTACAAAAATGATCCCTGATGAAACAGTATCAGGTCTGATTTATCATCACAACCTTGTGAATTAGACAAAATTTGTCTCTTAAAAAATATGTGGAATAACTCCTAGAAGCAGAGCACTGGACCAAAGTACACATATACTTAAAAATGCATTCACTATTGCCAAATGCCTTTCAAAAAGGTTATTGAAATTTTTTCTCCCACTATTAATATGAGAGTGTTTTTTTTCGTATTTTCTCCAGTAACCTGAAAAGACTACTCACACACATACATGGAGTTTTTTTACTACATGTATTACACAGTTTCATATAGCTATTCTTTACTTTAGTTTTTCTAATATTCAAATATATGATATAGGGGTACTTGGGGGGGCTCATCTGGTTAAGCACCTGCCTTCGGCTCAGGTCATTATCTCAGGGTCCCAGGAGCTGCCTGTAGGCAAGGAGCCTGCTTCTCCCTCTCCCTCTGCTCCCCACCTCCCACCCGCCAACATGCTCTCTCTTGTTCTCTCTCGCTAACAAATAAATAAAATCTTCTTAAAATAAATAATAGAATCAATAAATATCTGATAGATTTATTAGCCCAGCCCTCAATCTTTTTTTTTTCTTGTTTAGAATTTACTGGAATATTCTCATATTGCTTATTCCTCCAAATACTCTTTAAAATCATTTATCAAAATAAACAGATTTTAACTGGAATGGCAATATATCCTAACTTTAACAAGATCACCTCTAGTGTTCTACCATTAAGCCTGATACTGGCTAACACTCTGCAACACCTTTGTTACGTTAAGAAACTATTCAGCTATGGGGAGTCAGGGTGGCTCAGTCAGTCAAGCATCCAACTCTTGATTTCAGCTAAGGTCAAGAGATGGAGCCTCAGGTGGGGCTTTGCGCTGGGTGTGGACCCTACTTAAGATTCTCTCTCCCTCTCTCTGCCCCAACCCTGAGTGTGCACAAGCATGTGCTTCCCCCGCCTCAATAAATGAATGAATGAAGTATTTTTAAAAAGAAAAACTATTCAGCAAGTTCCACATCCCTCTCCCTCTGCACCTACCCCCAACCTGTATGCATAGTATGCTCTCTCTCTCTCTTAATGAATGAATGAATGAATGAAATATTTTTAAAAAGGAAGAAAACTATTCAGCTAGTTCCACTGGTCTAAGAGCTTTGTTTGGGGTTTTGTGTTTTCAAAAACCACAAACATATTAATTTTATTGTGTGTACTTTGGGGCAGAAAACTAAAAGGTCATAATTTTACTCCTTGGTCTATTAATATTCATAATTCTATTAACAGAATTCCTAACATCAAACCATCTTTTGATCCCTAAAATGAATTTCATTTAGTCATAGTGTATATTACTGTTTCAAATAATATTTATAAAATTTTAACCACAATCTTAAATGATTAGGCCCCCCAAAACACAAGAAAACAACCCCGAAACCCCTATCTATACCTGAAAGGTTTGGAAACGGTGCTCTGTTGGCTTTGTAAACAGAACAAACAAGTTTTACTCTTCTCCTCTCTGCTCCGAAATACTTTAAATAGATTTAGAAATATGTTCCATAAAGATTCAGAAGAATTCACCTATGACATGGGCTGAGCAGTATCTCTGATGTGTGTCTCTTTCTTCCAGGTCAGATGGAATAAACCAGGTTAGTCTATCTTTAAAATGTTTGATAATTTCCTAGAAATCATTTATCACCTCCAAATTTTGAAATTTGTTATTAATTCAGCATTATTCAAAGTAGTCTCACTTTTTTAATTGTCTTTCTATGGTAACTTGCTCTTAGTCTGAATTATGTATATTTATGAGCATGCGTGCACAGCTGCCTAATGTTGAGAATCACTTAAAGCCCCTGTTAGGATATGGATTCCCAGACCTCCCCCATTAGATTGTAATTTACCTAGGAAACCCAGGACCAGCTAGTGTTGCTGGTGTACTACCAACAGCTACTGAAAACCATTAAGCTTTATTTTCATAACATTGTAAAATGTACATGTTCATGGTAAAATAAATAAATGGTATTTAAGGATATGGACTTAAAAATTCCTACAATCTCCATCAGAATAACAACTCTTTTCATATGTTCTTCCCATCTTTTCCACATGTATTCAAATAAATGAGTGCACATACTTAACATATACTTTTTACACATATAGGAAAATACTGTAAATGACCCTTTTCATACAATATTATTTGAAGATCTTTTTATATCAGCATAGGTCTTTTTCATTTTTTTTACATAGCATTCCATGCATGGACATACCTATTACAAATTAATCAATCCCCTACTGATGGACACTTAGGTTTTTCTAGCTTTCTATTACAAATAATGCCGTAAACATTCCCACGCATGTATGCTAGTGCACTTGTAGAACTGTAGGACAAATTTCTAGAAACAGAATACACTTTAAAATGTAACACAGTCAAGTACTCCAAAAAAACTCTGAATGACTGTACCATCTTACCGATCAGCAAAGAACTTAGTTAGCTACGTGGTCTGAGACAGAAGAGAGAAGGGCCGAAAGTTTTCATTAATTTTATTGGCTTCACAAGGATATCAATCCTAAATAAGTCAGTATTGATTTTTTTCCCTGAATGCTCTTTTCCATAATACTTATCAAAAGCCACTAACTTCCAGGACGAAAAGGTAAACTAGATTATAGTTCATTTTAATACCTACAGAGATCAACGTGGTTAGGGAATCATTCTGTATCAAGTATATAGTACTTGAGCAAGTTTTATTACTTTACTGTGTCCGAATTTCTTTCTATGTTAACTGGGGGAAATAATATACTACCTCTTCTGATTGCTGTGAGCATTCAATGAGGCTGTATTTAATAAAACACTAAAGTGTCTGGTCCACAATATAATTATTACTTTTTATTTACTACCCTGATCATAATGCTCTTTATTCAGAGACTTGAGAGACTAAGTCATTATTGAAAACCACATTTTCCTGAGAGCTAAGAGTTAATGCCTTTAAGCCTCAAAGTGGGTTTTATTATAATTTTTGATGGAAAGTCTTCTAAAATATAGGATGCTTTCAAGCCTTCATAAGTATTTTGAAGTTCTTGTTTAAGACAATACACTGAGCACAGGAAATTACCTCCTCTCCCTTCAGGAATCTTATTAAAATGAGAGTAAGGGAATAAATCCACAAAAATTATTAAGAGAGAAGGGGAAACAATGAATAGGCAGGAAATCTCAACAAATGTTAGCAATCAGAAAGCAGATGGAGTCATGCTTAATACAGTAGGTGGAAAAAAATCAGTGCCAACAATTCCTACAGAGAAGAATTTGCCCCATAAAATCCAGGGACTCACCTAAAAGTGGTATGCAGGGGTATACCTAGAGTGAGACCAAGTATGACTAAGGGTGAGATTGGGAGAGAGATCAAGATCCCTATCTCTGCAGCTGCTCACAGAATATTAGCAACCAGACTTTACCCTCCAAACATAAATCAACAAAAAAACTGGAAGTTATATCTCTAAAGAAATGTAGGGAAGTACTAGGTCAGCTGATATGGACAAGGGTTGCTGTCCCAGAGAAAAGCTCCTATTTCTAGCATTTAGTAATCCAGTAAGAGTCAGCATCTGGCCCACTCCTTCCTTTTTTTTTTTTTTTTAATTTTAAAGATTTTATTTATTTATTTGACACAGAGAGAGAGACAGTGAGAGAGGGAACACAAGCAGGGGGAGTGGGAGAGGGAGAAGCAGGCTACGCTGTGCAGGGAGCCCTGATGGCGGGGCTCAATTTTAGGACCCGGGGATCATGACCTGAGCTGAAGCCAGATGCTTAACGACTGAGCCACCCAGGTGCCCCTGGCCCACTCCTTCCAAAGGAAGGCAGTCTTTTAAGGAACTAAATGCAAGAACAAAGAGCTCAGTTATTCTACTGTTGCATTAAATATAAACAGGTTACCAGAGATCAATAAGCAACCGAGGAAAACCTACATAATGGAAGAAAACTATCAAATTTAAAAAGAGGAAAAAACTCTGAGAGAAAGAATTCAAGAAAGAAAGAGCACTTAAAAATACGCTAGTGAGTATCCTCTGAACGATTTAACACAGTAATGCATCCATAAAACAGTAACAGGATACTATGAAAAAGGAACAACCAAAGAATAAGATGTCTAGCGATACACAGAGTTCAATGGAAATACGAGAACATAGAGAAAAATTTCTCCAGAAGTAGGAAGGGGCAAGGTGAATTAGAAAATGAGAGAAAGACAGCATTAATTTGGAAGGCTAACATTTTTATTAAATGAGGTCTACAAAAAAATGCAGAGAAAACAGAAGACTCATAATCATAGAACAAGAGATTTTCCCCAAATCTAAACACACAAGCTTTCAGATTGATCTTCTACTGAGGGCTCAATACAATGGGTTAAGGAATTCCTAAACACATTACTGCGAAGCTTCAGAACAGCAAGGATAAAACGAAGGTCCTCAGAGCATCCAGAATATGTGTAAATGACATTGAAAAGGGGAGAGGTACTGATCACTAAGAAGAAATACTAACTGGACTGGAATCAGACTTCTCATCAGTTAACACTGAATCAGAAAACAATAAAGCAACACTCTAAAGTTTCTAAGAAAAAATTCTTTTTTTTTTTTTTAAGATTTTATTTATTTATTTGACAGACAGAGATCATAAGTAGGCAGAGAGGCAGGCAGAGAGAGAAGGGGAAGCAGGCTCCCAGCCAAGCAGACAGCCCGATGCAGGGCTTAATCCCAGGACACTGGGATCATGACCTGAGCCGAAGGCAGAGGTTTTAACCCACTGAGCCACCCAGGCGCCCCCCCCCCCAAAATTATTTTCAACCTAGAATTCTGTATCCAAACGAGCATGAAGATGATGGAAAGAACACTTTCGTGAACGCAGATCTAAATAAAGTTTATGTCCTATGAACTCTTTCTTGAGAAAACATTTGAGGATGTTTTTCAGCAAAATTTAGAGACAGAGCCTCCAGAAAAAAGCAGATATGCATCAAGAAAACAGGGAAATAAGGCTGCAGGATGACAGCTATACAAATTACCTGGAGAGCAACCAGTCCAAATTAGAGCAGAATGACAGAACGCTCCAATAAGATTTCAGAAAAAATAAAGGGGAAGAAATGGATACGAAGGCAAACAGGGTTTGGGGCGGGGGGACATGATCCAGGGTCCTGGGATGGAGCCCCGCACCCTAAGCAGGAAGCCTGCTTCTCTCTCTCCCTCTGCCTGCCCCTCCCCTTGCTTGTGTGCTCTCTCTGTCGAATAAATAAAATTCTAAAAACAAAACAAAACAAAACATAGTACTATAGTACTGGATCTGCACTAAAAATATTTACGTCTTCATAATGTAGACACACTTTGCTTTTCAACTTTTAGATTCAACCTAAAGTCAGAACATATTAAATTAAGAATTATGATTTTAGAACAAGGTGCAAATGTTCTCAGTACTGAATATGTAAAAGTATAGCTAACAAGTTCAGAGAGAAGGATAAGAAAGCTGAAGGGAAAAAGGCATGGACTTCTGGGTTTTGGTCTAGTACACAAGAAGCTTAGAAGTCAACACTCCCTCCTAACAAGCAAAAAGCTAAACAGACTGAAAAACCAAGAACTCTTCTTAGATCTGTAAGAAAAGTCAGGTCGCAGAGCTAAGTGCCGCCCCTGAAACTGGAGACCAGCACAAGGCAAATACAGAGAATCACAACTTACTGGAGGCAAAACCCATCAGCATCAACTTCCTTGAAACCCAAGATGAAATACAGGAAAGGGGAAGGAGAGGAAATTGTTGCACTTTTCCATAAAGCCCTTATAATCCCTGTTTTTTTTTAATCCTATGCAAATATTATTTTGATGAAAACAAAAATATATTTTTGAAGGATCTAATAAGCAGACTCCTATTTTTAGCAATACAGATTTTATAAACAAATTAGTATATTATACTATATTGCAGTTATATATTCAAAGCCCCTAAGAAAAAGTGGAATGTTTTTCTTCACCTAATGAACTAACACTATTCACAGAGTTTTTGTTTTCTCCTGTTCTTTTTAATCATTTGTGACTTTCCCTGTTGCCAAGCTCTTTCTTTTACTCTATCAGTAGGCTTTCTAGTTGCAGGCCTTCTGCCTTGCACACCATGGCTTAGAAATAGAACCAACCTTTTAAAACTGTATAAAAACAAGAATAAATAGCTCTTTAATAATAACTCAAAGAGCTCACCAAAGAGCAAAGAACACAAGTATTTTTTTACTTCCAGATATACAAATACAGTGGTGGTGGTACATTTGTTGGTAGGGGAGGGGCATTAACATTTATTGAGAACACATAATGCTAATCACGGTCCTAATTACTCAAAGTGTTCCCCATCTAATCCTAAAAATAATGTGGCAGAATTGGTATTATTATCATTTTAAAGAGGAAGAAAGAATCAGACTGGCCAAGTAACAAAGGCCAGAGGGCCTAAACGGCAGAGCTATAATTCAAAGTTATGCCTTTAATCTTCCACCAAGACATGCTGTACATTGTCCTTTTCCCAGGATAATGTTGGCTTCCTCAGGGCAAGTACCCTCACTAGCTGCTAAAAGCATCTCTTATAGCCCAGAGTGCCTAGAACATAGTAACAACAAAAAAGCAGTGTAAATGTGTAAGAGAGGCTCTTCCACCCTAGGATCAGAACAGGAGGTACGGGAATGCTAGCAACAATAAAGGTATATAGAAGTTATTTCTCATTTGAAATGAAAAAAGATCAAAGTAGATGTCAAATTACGTATCTGAGCTTGAATCCATGAGCTGAATTACAAAATATAAAAACTCAGAAAAACAGATGAGAATCGTATTGAAACTAGACAATATGGAGAAGCATCCTAGAAAGCCGCCTATATTCTCCCCAAGATGAAATTTTATGCATGTTTAATACAGTTGACTCTTGAACAACACAAGGATTAGGAGAGCCAAACCCCCACACAGTCAAAAATACACTTAAACTTCTGACTTCCCAAAAACTTAACTAAAAATCTACTGTGGACCAGAAGCCTCATCAATAACATGAAGTTGATTAACACATATTTTCTATGTTAAATGTTTATACTTTGCATTTTTGCAATAAAGTAAGCTAGAGAAAGGAAAATGTTATTAAGAAAACCATAAGAGAAAAAAATTTACAATACTGTGCCTGTGTTAGTAAAAAAAAATGTGTAAGTGAACCCACTCAATTAAAACCCATATTGTTCAAGGGTCAACTGTACAATAAAACAGAATAGAAAATAAGATTCTCCCTTTAGAGCACTTGGGTGGTTCAGTCCATTAAATGACTGCCTCGGCTCAGGGCATGATCCCAGCGTCTTGGGATCAAGCCCCACCTGGGGCTCCCTGCTCAGCAGTAGCCAGCTTCTCCTTCTACCCCTCCCCCTGCTTTTGCTCTCTCTTTCACGTGCTCTCAACTATATAACTGAAATTTTCAAGAAAAAAAAAAAAAGATTCTCTCTTTATAGTCATTAAAAATGAGGTGACTCTATTGCTTTCATTTTTTAAATGAAAGGTTAAATGGGACTGAATCAGTGGCAAAGCTGACTATATTTTTGCTGGCCTGAAAGCCCAGGGAGGTTGGTCTACATGTATGCACTACACTGGCTACCAATCAGTGTCATTGTCTTGTTCCAGTAACTTGTTAGACTAGTCCCTACACCTCTAAGACTCATTAGCTTTACTAACACGGGAATATCTATAATGAAGATTCACATTTACTAGAGAAATTAAAGTAGGAAAAGTAGGGAACAATTATACTCAGAGTACCTATGATTAGGAAGGCTGCTTACTTGTTATCATACTTAATGATCAGAACACTTCTCTAATATTGGCTACCATTATCCTTAGTTAATAGGAAAGGAAACTGAGGCTAATAAGTGGCAGAGCCAGGATTCAAAGCCTTATTAGTCTAAGCCCAAAGCTCTCTGTTCCCAATTGTCTCCAAGGCATAGCTAAACAGAACTCTTTAACATTGGCATGCTTGGGGCGCCTGGGTGGCTCAGTGGTTAAAGCCTCTGCCTTCGGCTCAGGTCATGATCTCAGGGTCTTGGGATTGAGTCCCGCATCGGGCTCTCTGCTCAGCAGGGAGCCTGCCTCCTCCTCCTGTCTCTCTCTGCCTGTCTCTCTGCCTACTTGTGATCTGTCTGTCAAAAAAACAAACAAACAATCAAAACAAACAAACAAAAAAAACACATTGGCATGCTTATGGAGCAGTAGTTCCAAAAATGTATTCCAAAGAACAGCAGTCAAGTCGAAGCCTCAGGAGCTGAGTAAGTTGAGAGATATTGCAGCCCCTGTAGAGACTACACAATAGTTTTAGACCATAAGAGGCACTAAAAAAAACTCTACAGCCTAGAAATAAACCCCTTTTTGGTTCAGATTCTATTAAAATGCTTCCTAACTAGTGGTTCACAGATCAGATGCTTGGAATAAAACACTTTGGGAATCAATGCTGTAGACCCTAGAGCAGTGATTTTCACAGTTTTTTAGTCTTAGGATCACTTATACATGTTTAAAAAGTTACTGAGAAAAAATATTTTTAAATAAATAGAAAGTACTGAGAATTCCCCCAAAGCTTTTGTTTTTGTAGGTTATATTTATTGGTATTTGCCATATTAGAATTTGAATTGGGAAATTTAAGAATATGTATGTATAAATTCATTTAAAAATAAGAATCTGATTACATTTAACATGAAATTTTATGAAAATAACTGTTTTCCAAAACTAAAAAACTGAGTGAAGGGGTGCCTGGCTGGCTCAGTAGGTAGAGCATATGACTCACGATCCTGGAATCAGGAGTTTGAGCCCCATGTTGAGCACTGAGATTAAAAACAAAAACAAAGGGCACCTAGAAGGCTCAGTTGGTAAAGTGTCTGCCTTCAGTTTGGGTCATGATCCCGGCACCCTGGGATCTAATCCCATGTTGGGTTCCCTCCTCAGCTAGGAGTCTGCTTCTCCCTCTGCCCTTCCCACCACTCACATACTCTCTCCCTCAAAAATAAAAATCTTTAAAACAAACAAACAAAAAAACTGAGTGAAAAGAGTATTTGTTTTATATATAAGCAATTTTTCCTTAATGTCCAGTTTAGGTAAAGATTCTCGTACCTGCCTCACATTTGATTCATCCCAAAATGCTGCTTTGTTTTAAATGTAAGAAAACACTCTCACTTCATAGGGATATGTACTGAAAACAGATGATTTATATAGCCTTGTCAGATAATTCTCATTTTGTGTTTTGATACTACACAAAACTCAACAAATAGTAATTGCTGAAAGTTTAGTTGCAATATGGAATCCAAAGCCATATCATACCTTTTGCATAGCTTACATTAAAATGCATTGGTGTACCAGGTGCACTGCACCCTTCACTGGTCTTTAGTAAACTACTAGTTCATTGAGCTAAGGAGCTCTTCTAAAAGTAGACACATTTTGTTTATAAAATATTTTAAAAACAACATTGTTAACATATCACCATCAATTTCATCAGAAAAGTCATTAAATATTCAGAAACAGTCAAGCACTTAGTTGCAGACAAGTTTTTCAAAAATCCTAATTTTTGTCAGAAAGCTTGAATTTCACCATTAGTAATAAAAAGCAATAGTTGTTTTAAGTGACACGCACAACTTTCTTCACTTGCAAGAAAATAGCTGCCCATTATTCAAGCTAGCCATTCCTTTAAGAAAAACGGTGTTTCATGAAAAAAAACAAAACACAGTACAGCTCACAACTCAAATAAAAGAAGTACTTTCCCTCAAGACAATCATCATACTTTAGCATGCAGGAGAAGTGCTTTATGCACACTTACATTTCCTCTCACAAAATACTAAAAAGAAATATGCTCAAGGATAAAGCCTTAATAAAATTATTTTCTATACACAGAACATTCTTTTTTTTTTAAATTTTTTATTAACATATAATGTATTATTAGCCCCAGGGGTACAGATCTGTGAATCGCCAGATTTACACTTCACAGCACTCACCATAGCACATACCTTCCGCAATGTACATAACTCCACCACCCTCACCCTTCCCTCCTCCCCCCCGCAACCCTCAGTTTGTTTTGTACACGGAACATTTTTTTAAATAATTTTTTTTATTTTTTTATAAACATAATGTATTATTAGCTCCAGGGGTACAGGTCTATACACAGAACATTCTTAATTGAAACTGGCTTCTTCACTGCACAGCAGTAAAGAACACAATACTAGTAAATCTGGTAAATGCACTCATCTGTGCTAAGGAAACACCAGTTTTATCTGCCACTACTTTGCACTACCAATGCAAATGTCAACACAGAAAAAAAGGCAAAAAAACAGCTTACTATTAGTATGAAAATAATTTTGACCTCACCCACCAGGGGTCTGCAGACCAAACTTGGAGAAATGGTATTATAGAGCATACCCTCTTCTTCTACAGAGTAAAAATAGAGAACAGTGATTAAGAGGACCTCTTCCTTCATCAGCAATGCTATCTGCCCCGGCTCCAGAACAGCCACTGGAAACAATGTCTACACGTGCAAGCAAGTAGCATAAATAAGTGAAACTGGCCAGTTGGGGGGACATAGTGAACCTAGGAGAGCAGATGTGAAGGAAACTGCTATTAAGCTCTAGCTAACTGCTATTATAGAAAATTATCTGCCAAATGAAGCCATCTTCAGATTTCTGAAGCTGGAAATCTGGAATTTTCTGATATGTTCTCATTTTTAGAAGTAAATGTGGAATCAAAATAATTTTTAAAGCATATGCTGACGAACTAAAATATGTGGACCACCTATTTACATGTTCTGTCCCCAAAGGGTGTTCTATAGTTAACACTACAAAAATGGCATAAAATAAACAGCAAACCTTCAGTAACGTCCCTTCAGGTCTCCTAGCAAGCAGAGTAAAAAAAAAAAAAGTGAAACCAAATTTCATGAACAATAACCACACACACAGGCATTATTATATATTAACCTGTCCTGTTTATATAATGGTCCTGGAGTGCTTCAAGCTAAGATTCTGAATGCAGAGAAAAATATTATTCTCAGGCCATTAATACATCATTATATAATGGTTTTATATAAAATCCTGTTATCTGGCAAAGTGACTCAAGGTACTGAGAAAACTGAAGAATTACCAGGGGAAATTAATTCTAAGATAATGTGTTACCTCATCCTTCACTGGTCTGTCAGGTACAGTTCTTAATACTCGTTCCCACAGTTTAACTAATACAGGAATTCTGAAACACCTCTTCCTCTTTTCTTTCAGTAAATCAAGACTGCTCCTTGGGCACCTAGGTGGCTCAAATGGTTAAGTGTCTGCTTTCTGCTCAGCTCATGATCCTAAGTCTTGGGATGGAGCCTCACATCCCATCAGCACATCAGGCTCCCTGCTCAGTAGGGAGCCTGCTTCTGCCTCTGCCTGCTGCTCCTCCTGCTTGTGCCCTCTCTGTCAAATAAATAGATAAAATCTTAAAAAAAAAAAAAAAAAAAAAAAAAAAAAAAAGACTGCTCCTGCTTCCTGCTTCAGGGACTTTGCACTTGCTATACCCTCTGTATGTTTACCACTCAGATTTTGCTTGGCTGGCTTCTGCCAGTCAGGTCTCAGCTCAAGTGTCTGAATCTCAGAGACCTTTCTAGAGCACCCTACTGTTTATTTATTGTCAACATCTCCCAGAAGAATGAGACTCCAGAGAATAAGGAAGACCTCTTACATTCCCTGCACCTAGAACAACCCCTGATGTACAAGTATCAATATGTTTGTTGGCTGGGAGAATAAATGAAAGAATTATTTTTTACTCAACTTTGCTGCAATCTCTGTCCGCTCCCATACACAAGGCTACCAGACTGAGAATCCTAATATAGAGCTCCAAATAATGTTTATTATTTTCAAAAGAACAAACTTCTAAGTCCAGCTTCCACGACTCTCCAAATTATAGCCCCCAAATTCTTTCTAAGTCTTATTTTGGCCAATCTAGACTAGATTACCCTATTTTCATGCTTTTGCTTTTCTCTCACCAGATCACTTATGTCTATTAAATTTATACCCCTTCCTTCACAAACACCGTTAAAAGCCTCCTCCTTCCTGTAACATTGTCCATCCTTCCTACTACTCCATAAGTGAATGACTTTTTCTTTGGACTTGTACTCTAGCTTCTACCATCTGAATTCCTTGAATTATCTAATTGTTAGCCAACCACACACTTCTGATACCCCCTCCCTCTACTAAGATCCTTGGGGCCAGAGAGTATGACTTAATCATACTGGAACCAAGGCAAGATCTGGCATTGTACTGTGCACTTAGTGCTGAAGGAACTGCTCCCTCAGGGTGCCCAAACCCTCCTGATGTACCAAATTCATTCTATTAGTCTTCATCTGAATTAAATCTTGTGTGTGTGTGTGTGTGTGTGTGTGTGTGTGTG